>NW_021627590.1:0-90656 GCF_004785775.1 Grammomys surdaster | reverse complement strand
TTCCTTCCTTCCTTCCTTCCTTCCTTCCTTCCTTCCTTCCTTCCTTCTTCTCTTCCTTTTTTCTTTCATTGTTTCATTTTGTTGTTTGTTTATTTGTTTTTCAAGACAGGATTTCTCTGTAACCTCTGATGCCCTGGAACTTGCTCTGTAATCCAGACTGGCCTTGAACTCAGAAATCTGCCTGTCTCTGTCTCTCAACTCTTGGGATTAAGGGTGTGTTGCCACCACCCGGTTTACTCCTTCTTCTTTACAGAAGCTTTTTAGCTTTCTGAATTCTTTTATGCCAAGTCTTGGGATTGCATATTGTAACATTAGAGTCATTTCCAAACAGCCTTTGCCTGTGTCTCTATCTTAAGGTATTTTTTGCTCCGACAGTGGTAAAGTTCTTGGTCTTCAGTTAAGGTCTTTGTTTCATTTGGAATTAACTTTTGTGCAGGGTGGAAATATGTGTCTAGTTTCAGCCTTTTATGTATTTTCCATTTCCGAGCGCCATTTGTTAACGAGGCTTTCCCTCCTCATGTATTTTTTCTGACTCTTTAACGATTTAATGGCTGTAGTTGTATGGGTCTATTTGAGTCTTTTATTCTCCTCCACTGTCTGGTTTTGCCATATATACTTTTGCACCGTGGAATAACAAAAATGGCGTAGGCCACACCCCCACTATTATTCTTATTGCTCAGAACTGCTCTGGATATATACAGGATTTCTTCTATGTGAACTTTTAAATTACTCAAAAATAATCTATTTGTATTTTATGTGTATGGGTGTTTTGCCTACCGTGTGTGTTACCTGGTGCCCAAAGCAGTGGGTGTTAGGCTCCCTGGAAATGGAGGCACAGATATGACCCTGGACTTGAACCTGAGTCCTTGACAGGAGCAGCAAGT
Source organism: Grammomys surdaster (assembly GCF_004785775.1). Classification (NCBI taxonomy): domain Eukaryota; kingdom Metazoa; phylum Chordata; class Mammalia; order Rodentia; family Muridae; genus Grammomys; species Grammomys surdaster. The sequence continues at coordinate 89,772 of NW_021627590.1, read as the reverse complement.
GCTCTGTACCTTTGAGCCACCTCTCTAGCCCCAAGGGTTACTTTTCCTAATTCTGTAAAGAATGTCATTAAGAATTGGGGAGGGATTATGTTGAAAATTAATTTTTACAATGTTGGTTCTCCCTGTCCCTGGGTATTAGATGTCTCACTATCATCTAATCTTTTCTTCAACATATTGAAGTTTTCATTGCAGAGATTTTTCATCTCTCTGGTTGTTTATTCATATGTGTATATATGTATGTATGTATGTATGCATGTATGTATGTATGTGTGTGTGTATTTTTGAAGCTAATATGAATGAAATTTTCCCCTGGATTCTTTCTGAGCAAGTGTGTTATCTGTACATAGAAAACCTACTGACTTTGTAATGTTGATATGGTACCTGTTTCTTTCCCGTGGTGTTTATCAGGTCTAAATTTTTCTGGTGAAGTAGGTAGGGTGTTCAAGGTATAGGGTAATGACACTACAGTTGACAGTGCAGTGGAACACTCAGCTGAGAGTCACCATCTGCTGAGAACCAAGTAAGTGAGCCTCCTTGGATGTCCTGCCAAATCAAGCCTTCAAATGCTGAAGCCTAACGTCACTTGTCACTGTGTAGAATAGCCAGCTAAGGCTGCAGGGTCATTAAAGATAGCACTGCATTTTCCTTCTAAACCAGTCACTGACTTGACAGGTAGTTTGTGAGATAGCCACAACACATCTTGGCCATTACTCCTCCTTATTCCAGTAGGGCTCCCAGATATTAAAGCCTCTTTGTGTGCCATGACTAGAAATTTCTCATTAAAATATTAAAATGGCTGACACTTTCTAGATAAGGAAGAGAAGGCTCAGGATGAATCTCTCCAAGGGCAAGTCAGCAGCAAGTAAGTCTTTGACAGGCATGGAAACCTATGCTGCCCTCTTCTTTCTTTCTTTCTTTCTTTCTTTCTTTCTTTCTTTCTTTCTTTCTTCTTCTTCTTCTTCTTCTTCTTCTTCTTCTTCTTCTTCTTCTTCTCTCCTTCTTCTCCTTCTCTCCTTCTTCTCCTTCTTCTCCTTCTTCTCCTTCTCTCCTCCTTCTCTCCTTCTCCTTCTCTCTCTCTCTCCCCCTCTCTCTCCCTCTCTCCTTCTCTCCCTCTCTTCTTCCTTTTCTCCTTTTCTCCTTCACCTTCTCCTTCTCCTTTTCTCCTCCTCCTCCTCCTCCTCCTCCTCCTCCTCCTCCTCCTCCTCCTCCTTCTTCTTCTTTTCAAGACAGGATTTCTCTATGTAGCCCTGGGTGTCCTGGAACTAGCTCTGTAGACCAGTCTGGCCTCGAACTCATGGAGATCGACCTGCCTCTGCCTCTTCAGTGCTGGGATTAAAGGCTTGTGCACCCATCCCTTCACCCTACTGCCAGAAACTTACGTTCTTTTTACCATTGTGATATTCTTCATGTTCAGCCATGGCAAAAGAGAAGCAACTATCCTTTAGTGTTGCCTGAACTGCTGAAGAGACCGCAGCATGTGCAAGCCTGCTGGATGCCGTTTTCTCTGAAACTCAGGAGGAGATTTAAAAAGTCCACATTGAAGTGTTTGGCACAGTCAGAAGATCTCCAGCTGTGGGGGTGTCTCTAGAAATCAGCCCTCTGGAAAAAGATCTTTTTTGTTATTCTTAGTATCTTTTAAGTTGTGTTATATAGATTTTTTTTTGATCTGACTCATTTTTGTATGTGGTATGTTTATTTATGTGCTAGGGTTCTAAAATTATAAAGCCTACACAATTTTAAACTGTCTTTTAAAATTAAATAGTTAAAATATTTTCAAAACATATCCCAGGCTCATACAATGGGATGCCCACGAATAGAGAGCTGGTTTAGGAAGGATGTCCATGCTTCCTGTCACCCTCTGCGTCAATCACCACCACCTCTTACTCTAAGCATCAGCCCAATGATCCCAAATGAACACACAGTAAATACAACAGGAAGTGACTTGAAAGGACTCTCCCTCCCACACGGTGGGCTTTGCGCAGGGCTGGTGGAAATGGCGGGAACCAGGCGTGGCACTGATAACCTTGAGTGTAATAGGAAGACTGTCTCACTAGGTATGGATGAGACTATTGTGTAAGTTAGGGATGGTGCAGACATTTTTATTACTAATGGGTGATTAGAAAGTCTGATTCAGTTTTCATCTAGGGCAGAGGAAGAACTTGACCTACTGTGTAAAACTTAGAGATAGCGGGAATTTGCTGTAGTTGAGGCTGGCTAGAGGAAAGAGTGTTGAGGAGGGAGGGCAATAGGATCTAATTTACCATGAAAGGGGCTGCAGGGTGGTGGGGAGGAGCATGAGGGCACAAAGGTGGGGGATGAGATGGACCAGCAAAAGCAACATTATTTGAAAATGCTGTACGCCCTAATGCTGTGTATGCTAATACAATTAGAAAGAAACACAAGCAAGAAGAGGGACTTGAACAGTGATGTCACTGCCACATTAAAGTCTGACCATGGTCTCTTTTGGAATAGAAGTCAACTTTGAGAGTTTAAGAGAAAAGAAAGAGCATGTCCTTGAAAGTGTCAAGACTTTTTAGAGGTTCTAGAACATTTCATTCAATTGTGAGAATCTTGGTATAAATTATTATAGTTTGTCAGCAGAAGGTAGAGTTTGAAATATCTCACCTGTAGCCTGCTCTTTGTTCCTGTAATTATGTGGTTAGCAGAAACTTAGCTTTTAAGATGCCTTTTTGGGGCTTCTTTCCTTTATGCTAGAACCTATTCTTTTTCCCCCTAAATTGGTTCACCACTGAGCTGTAACAAAACTGAAATTAATGTCTGAAAAGCACCGAATACTGTCTCTCAGTATATTCATGGACAAGTGTTTCTATTGAAAGCAGAGCACACTTTGAGTTAGGTACTTGATACATTGTTTGGAAATTCAGTAGTTTTCATTGTAAGGTTAATGATTTTTCCTTTACAAAGACTTCTGAAGGAAAACAAAAGTGATTTCAGGATGTCATTCCCAGTAACACTTTTGACCGAATTTTGTCAATTCTGTATTTTTCTGAAAGACAGTAAAACCCATTGCCAGGTATCTAAAAAGGGAGAGAGAGAGAGAGAGAGAGAGAGTGAGTAAGTATTGGTAGGTAAGCCTTTAGTTTTATCTTACATTTTAATGTCTTTATTTTTGAAAAAGACAGTGTGCTTTGGATGAGATATTTCTCCATGGCTTTACGAGCTACAGTCAAACCCAGCATATCGGGAACTCTCATTACCTCTGGGATGATCTCCTATCAGCTGTTCTGTATAATAAAAATAAAGCCTTTGCCACTCAGTATTGTTATATGATTAGCCTCACCTGCTTTTGGGAACTGAAATAGATGCCCGCTTATTCTGAGTATGTGCAGGGCAGTATGCACCCGTTGCTTTGGGGCTGTCCTTTGTCACATCGGATTATCATTTAGGTAGTTAAACACAGTTGTCAATGTTTGTTCAAAGTCATCTTGCCTTTAACAACAGGTACCTGCTGGAAGACCTGTGATGAGCTCTATCCGTGCACCACTCTCGGAGAAGCGGGAGCATGGGTGGGTGTTGACAGCTGCAGTAATGAAGCATAATGTCCACTTCTGAGGGCATTGCTGGAGGTCCCTGCTTTCTGAGCCCAGTGCTCACCCACTGTGTATAATTATAAGAAACAGTCTGGTTTATGTTTGTCAGTGGAAATGGAGAAAACAGAGTAGAGCAATGAGTTTGAGTCATTTCTGTTCTGATCGCCGTATCTCTGTTACACTCCCGTTTGCTGCTGTCTAGTCTTCAGGAAATTCAGTTTGGAATGACAGAGAAGGCTGTGCGGATGTGGGTGCCTTTTCTCTCTGCAATGGAAATGAAGTCTTTACTGTTGCTCTTTATAATATGTCTTTATCTGTAATAAAATAATGCATGGGAGGGCTTATTTTTCTTTTAATTTAATTTAATTTTTTTTGCTTTATATGGAAATGATCCTGGGTAATTCTGGGGGTAAGTTCCAAGTTTCCAATTACCTAAATGACATCAAAATACGTAACATTTTCTTATCTGTGAAAAAGACAGATTTTTGGTTTTCTTGGGAAAACCATCTTTCTTTCCGGGTCTTGGGGGTTTTGATGGAAAGGCACAGGGTGATGGCTGTAACCTGTAGGATATGACCCAGTGTCTCCTGAGAGGATACATCTCAGTTTGCGTTTCGTGAATGATTCCATGTAAGCAGAAATAACAGAGTTTGTGGAGTGGCCTTATTGGTTTTGGTGTCCTGAGTTTCCTGTATTTGGAAGCATAAATGTTAGATGATGGAATCACTCTTCCCGTGGATGCGATGTTTTCCCTGGACTGAGAAGAAGGAGATGAAGGGCGGGGCCCACAACATTTGACTATTCCCCTGGATTAGTTTTCACAGCAATGTGTGTAGTGTAGTCTAATCAGCAGAGGGGACACAGAATGAATCCATGTGTGTCACTTCCTCTACTGCTGTTAAATTACCGGACTACCTGTTTCTCATCACTGAGTACTGTTCACTAGGGCAGACAGGCTTTCCAATGGTTTTAAATGGAATTTTAAAGAGTTGTAGAATGTAGATAACGGGGCACTAGCATATGCATTTAATCCCAGCACCTGGGAGGAAAGAGTGCTAGTGGCCACTGTGACTGTGTCACTTGAACAATTTTGCAGCAGGGTACACTTTAGTACTGTTACGGGAGCACATGTGGGTCAGACTGACCTGCAGCATAACTCAAAATGCATATTTAGATGAATTATGAATTATAAATTAAGCATACACGTCTGGGGGTTTATGACTTCTCCCCAATATCCTGGTGATTTCTCAATGAACAATAACAAGAATTATCACAAGTCACTGACTCACCCCAGTAGGATTAGCAAAGGTTTTGAGTTTGGCAAAAATGACTTATGATCACATCGGAACAACGGTTCACTCGTCAGTTCTATTTTCTTCAACATTAGCTAAACAAATAACTAGCTGTCTCCAAATCCTTGTGATCAAAATTCCATTTTGAGAAATTCCAATGAAAGTTGACCTTCGACACCTGAACCATGTAAGTGTTTGGTCAGTGAGAAGAAGCCTTGGGGACAAGCCACACGGAGTTGTGAAGAACTGTACAGCGGACCAGAAATGATCTCTTAAAATGCAAGCAGGCTGTGTTCTTACCTTACATCACTGTATCTCTGTTCCAGGAAGACTGCCAAGATAGTGAAACATCTCCCACCCAACCACCCCCACAGTTAATTGATGGTTGGATACAGGGTGCTTGGCTTCAGCTTGTAGCAAATGTACATGCAGCAGGCTACAGAGGCAGCAACTGTTCCAACTGCTGATTCTTTTGCTTGGCAACCTTGTCAGGAGGCACCACAGAGAGTGTAGCAACCCTTGGGTGCTTTACCAAAAAACAGAGAAGTCTGATAGATAACCCCAGCATGAGGATAAACAGAGGGCTTATCAGGGTGTCCAAAGTGTAGAATGTCAGGTTACAGGCTATAGATAACAGACTAGATTGATAACATTTGGCGCTTTTGGTTTTTGTTTTTTGGTTTTTACAACTATTAATTCTTGTATCTACAACCTCTTCCAACATTAGATACCAAAAGCAGGTTTCTGCACACCACTTAGGAATACCAACTAGAAGAACCCCATGTGGTAGAGTTCAAGGCCAGGTTCGGCTGATTGGGTAGCCCTCTGGAGTCATTGATGTATTACAGCAGACAGTAGACATGAGGGAGCTGTCCGCTGGCCACAGGGGCTTTTCTTCCCCCACTTTATCCCCTCCCTGGTTCTTGCCAAATGTGCTTTACATTTGAAGTTGATTGAAATGGGTCTCACAGTTAACCTGTCAAGTGTAACCCCCATGATTTAGAGAACGTTCTCTTTATTCAGTTGCTGTAAGAAATGGAAGGTTTTTTGTTTTTGTTTTAAATCTGGATTTTTTTTTAGCAGACTGGAGATGACCAAATCAGCATCTGATTTACTCCCAATTAATGGAAAAGCGTTGTCAGGTGCACGGGATGAAATGTGTGTCAGAAAGGTGGACCTTTGGTGCCAAGAGTTTTTTGTAGGTAATGACCCTCTTGGGTGCTCAAACAGTCCCTGGAAAACATTATATAGAATTATACCGGCTTAGATTTGGCTAACCTCACTCCTTTTAAAAGTATAGGATGCTGTAGTGTGCAGTGTATCTCATTTATCTTCATAACAGCAGAGAGAAGTAGTTTTGTGGCAGGTGTAATTATCTCCTTCTTTATGGAGATAAGAGATAGGGAGCCGGAAGGAAGCCGAGAGGCACATATAATGCTAGTGTTTTATTGACCTTTTCTTTCCAGATAGATGATGATACCTTATAGATACCTGAACTTACCGGTACACAAGAGATTGACTACAGGGGGCCTTGTGCACAGTAGGAGGATAGTAACCATTTTATTTTTATATCATGGTAATCTTAGTGAAAGCCATGTTTCTGTTACATCCTATGCATTATATGTGTTTTTGTATGTGTGTGAATTGAAATGACTGTGAGGGAAAGGGAATTTGTTCTGAAAAATGAGTTAAAATCATCTTAATCCCTATAAACTAGGAATTTCGCTTGCCTAGCCGTATGAAGCAGAACCAGATGTTGTTTTTCAGGGGAACGCAGCCTGACTGAGCACTTTGGTCATGAAATCTGGAATTGTGCCAGACTTAAAGCATTGTCATATCAGAGATGGCGTGGAGAAAAATGATGCAAAATTACAGAAAAAGAAATTGGACTCTTTAAAGAAAGAGGTGTTTGGTAAATTAACTATATTGTCAAGAGGCTTTGGGTTACATTAGAAGAACGTGTTAGGTCGAACTTTATTAGCTAGAATGCAGGTTTTTCTGAAGCAACAGAGACTCTGTAACTACGATGGCAGTCAGTATAGAAGTCAATATATCTGTCATGGGCTGAGGAGAGTGGTCAGAGCGGCTGGCAGCTTGACAGTAGCAAGAACGGGAGATCATTCTGATTTTTTTTTTTTAAATTTAGTTTTTAGATTCTAGGCTTCCATTTTATGGTTTCAGATGACTATTCTTATTTTCCAGTCAGTGGGGATAGGGGGAAGATGTGGAAAATATCTTCAATTCAAAGTGAGCAAGCCAGAATCCAACATTTCAAGCTGTGTCCACAAGACACAGTTGTGTGAGCAGACCTAACTTCAGAAGAGGCTTAGAAATGAGCTATATGCAGGCAGCCCTTTGCCAGCTGAAATGTGAAGGACTGAGTACTAAACCAAGAAGAAAAGGGCTGCAGAGACACCACCAACTAACAGTACAGAAACACTGTGGAAAATCCTTTCTTTTTTTCTTTTTGTTTTTCTTTTCTTCTCTTTCTTTCTTCTTTCTGTTTTTTTTTGTTTTTGTTTTGGGTTTTTTTTGTTTTATTTGTTTTCCTGTGGCAGCCTTGTGTTATGTTAGCCCTGAGTATAGATAGCTAGGGTTTGGGAATAGAGCCAATGGGCTAAGTGCAGAAGGAGACCAAGACTTGCAATTTGTTCAGACTATGAATGAAAGACTACAGAGCTGGAAGTAAGTAAGTGCCCAAGACATACATTTCCTCTTGTAGTTCTTGTGCTGTGGCCAGGAGATCAAGTAACTAAATAATCAGGAAACACATCGAGGAAGGAGGTTTTGGGAATCAGGCATCTGCTCGTGAATACGGATGCCGTAAAGTGGGCGACATTGTTAGGGAGAGGTGAAGAAGAGCAGTCCCACACAATTCTGAGGTGTCCCTGGCGAGGGAAGAGCCTCCTAATGATGCTGAGATCACATGTGAGGAGAGGACCTCGCTTATATGTGTTCACAATAAGAGGAATTGCAAGGGTCAGGGCTCGTAATGAACATCAGGTATGAAAGGAAAAAAAATTAAGATGGTAAAGAAGGCAGAGAGCCATGGAATTGACACAGCTCGTGGGTAGAATTTACCCCTCGAAGTCATATAGATTAGAAGCTAGAAGAGGTGTATAGCAAAATTGAAGGTCTAACAACCAGTGTGTGTATGTGTGTGTGTGTGTGTGTGTGTGTGTCTGTGTCTGTGTGTGTATGTCTGTGTGTCTGTGTGTGTGTGTATGTCTGTGTGTCTGTGTGTGTGTGTCTGTGTGTCTGTGTGTGTGTGTGTCTGTGGAGTGAGAGGAAGCACTATAGGATGATGACAGGGATGTGAGAGGGAAGTGAGAGCAAGGAGAACCATTGAACCATTTCAGGAAGTTCTGCCCCAGAATAAGCCAGCAGTTGTACGCCTTTACTGAATGATGTATCTGCCCTCAGGAAGCTTTGTCCTTTACTATATAAAGGCATATATCAATTAATCCAGCTAAATCAACTACACACACTCCATAGTGCTCAGACCTCTACAGCTTAAACTAAGTAAGGTGTGTCTTGGTGTTATATCATGTGTTCTCTGTAAGGGCGGCAGGAGCAGCCTTCAGCTTCATCCTGAGCATTTTTTTTTTCAGTTACCCCAGCAAAGGAAGAACATCATGAGAAATTGTGTACTAGCTTGTGAATCTCAGTTACCTTAATGTACATTTCCCTGGCCAACTGAAGTCACCTGATGGTGCAACCCTCTGAGAAATAAGTGCTATTCCTGGAAGGAGAGCGGGTCAGAATGGGTACACACCCCAAAGACTTTTGTAAGACACTCACTTATCTTCATTATTATATGGATTTTTTAGCTTTCAGGTCAGAATGGGTACACACCCCAAAGACTTTTATAAGACACTCACTTATCTTCATTATTATATGGATTTTTTAGCTTTCAGAGTATTGGTGATCATTTCTATAAAAACTAATAGGCATTAATTTTTTTTTTCTCTAGGAAAATAATCCTGTATTCCAGCTTTGCCTTTGTGGGGAAAATTGGGTCAAATGCATCTCATTTCCATTTACAAAACTATTTTCAGACACACACTTCTATTTCCGCACCAGAAATACATGTAATGGTAGGTGAGATGCAGACTGAGTGCATTAAATTTTTACCAATTATCGTTTAAAAATTAAAGTTAGCAGTGATGACATTTTGTTAAAACGTTTTTATTAGAATTAGTTCACTAAAGACTTTCATATTCCTTTAAAGTCCTGGGTAGTTCTCTTTTACAACGGCAAGTGCTCTAAAAGTGAGAAGAAGAAGAGATGGAGCAGAGACCTGAGCTCCCTTCTGCATCTCGGATCCTTAGCCACCCCTCACTGTGTAGAGCATCTATGTCCATCCCTGTAGGGCATGCTTCCTTTAGGGCACATTCGGTTCACAGTTGCAGTTTGAAAATTCAGTGCAGGGAAGTGTTTGGTGCACAGAGTCAGAGCTGTCCTTTATTAGCCTAGGTTTACGTTCCAGACTAAGCCCAGGGATCTGACAGATTCTTCACAAATGTGCATATTAGGAGCCTTTAGGGAAGCACCCAGACATCTGCTGCATTATTAGGGATTTAAACTGTAAACCATTTTAAGTGTGGGCATGACAGGAGTAGTAGTTTAATGGGTTTTGAAATATTTCTCATTGCAGCTGAAACAGATTTATCCACAGCACGTTACTATCACTGGGAGAAAGCAAGGCTCCAGTGTGGGCACGGAATAAAGTCAAGGTGTCATCGTGGGTGACTTCCCTCTCCCCCAACGGCCTCGACACACTCCGTCAGCTGCTGTATGAGATTTGATTTTTTTAGTGAGTCTTACCTGGTGATCAGTAAATTAGAAGGAAGAAAAGGAGCCCCACTCTCTATGCTCTTCTTAAGTGTTCCCAGGGAACACTTAAAGAGAATTAAAATCAAATGTCAAGAAGACTTTCAGTGAGATGAAGTGGAGTGTTCTGAGCACGGTATTAATAGCTGCACATTAGTGTGTCGTAGTATTAATAGCTGAACCTCAGTGTTGTGAGGGTGTGAATAGGTAGCATGGTGTTAATAAAGTACTGCAGGGAGGTAAGAGAGGAGTCATTTTTGAAGAGAGCCTTCCCGGTTGGTCATGCACTGGGGCTCAGAAGTCCACAGAAGGTACCACTGGTAGAGCCTGTGTCCAGGTTCAAAACCAACAGGGTAAGGATAAAACAGAAGAGTCTCAAGATGAAAGGAAAGTGTTGATGTGGAAAAAACACAAGGAACCATTGCTTTAAAGCTCTACATAATCCAAGAAAACAAAACAAAACAAAGTCTTGTCATTGAGGAGCTTGTTCGAGAGAATATAGTGAGTGAAGGTTCCATTGTGACAGCTACAGGTCTGTGTGTGCTATGTATGATCTTGGTATGCACTGGCATGACATGCTGCTGATATTCGGAAGTTCCTTGATTTTGAAGCATGTAAAACACTCTGGCAGGATACACAACTCCATTACCTGTTAAATTACTCACTCAATCTATAACAGCACTCTACAGGTTGTTAGGTATTAAATCAGTCATCATTAGCTGATTTCAAAGACCCTGGACTCATCTGTTGGCCTTGTAGAATGAGCCATAGAGAAACAACCGGCATAGTGCTCCTTTATGAGAACAAAATACAGAAGTTTGAATGTATACATTTGTGACGGTTTGTATATACTGGGCCCAGGGAGTGGCCCTATTAGAATATGTGACCCTGTTGGAGTAGGTGTGTCACTGTGGGTGTGGGCTTTAAGACTCTCATTCTAGTTGCCTGGAAGCCTGTATTCTGCTAGCAGCATTCAGATAAAAATGTTGAACTCTCAGCTTCTTCTGCACCATGCCTGCCTGGATGCTATCATGCTCCTGCCTTGATAATGGAGTGGACCTCTGAACCTGTAAGCCAGCCCCAATTAAATGTTGTCCTTATAAGAGTTGCTTTGGGTGTCTGCTCATAGCAGTAAAACCCTTACTAAGACAATGTTGTCCATGAATATGTACGAATTTTAGTATGAAGTTTAAAACGATTATGCTGTGATCTAGTAGAGATCGGGTAGCCATACAGATTGGCTGTATCCCTGAAACAAACTGGCTCTCCTGCCCTCAGCAGCCTCCAGTTTCCAAAAGCTCTTCATCTGAGGTGGGATTCCATGGTCTCCTCTCCAACCCATGCTCGTATTTTGGCTGGCCTGACTTTGTATGTGCAGTCACCGCTCCTTGTGAGTTTGTGTATGCAACGGTGTGTCCAACTGCTATGTCCAAGAAGATCTTTAACTGTGCCTCTTCTGCTTTCTGCCCTCTCTTTCATGATGATTCCTGAGCCTTGGGGGATGGAGTATGGTATGGATGCCCTGTTATAGAGTTGAACATTCCACAGTCCCTTATTATCTGCCTGTTGGTTGACCAGTTGTATATTTCTGTATCACCCACTGCAAAAAGAAGCTTCTCTGATGAAGGATATGAGATACAATGCTCTATGGATGTAAAGACAGAAAGTTATGGGGCAGTTTAGTAGTATTGCCATTAACAGAATAGTAGTATTAGTTTTTGCTCTAGATCTATGACCTAGCCAGTCACAGGTTTTTGGCCTAGTTAACAGACCAGGCATGAGTTCTGTGTTGTGAATTGGGTCTTAAATCCAATAAGAGAGTTGTTGTATACTTGACCATTGCACAAGTGGGCATGTCATGTTGATTCAGAAGTTGTTCTAGCTCCCAGGGTTCATAACTGGATAAGACTGTTGAATGCTTTTATCGACTAGTAGCATATATAGAATCTTCTAGCACTGAGAAAGCTAGCCTGTCTAGATAAAACATCTGGGTTGATACCAGCTTGATTTCTCCATGTCCCATTAGTCTGTGGTGTCTTCAGGAACAACGATCTTATTATCAAGAGCAACAGCCATGGCCTGTAATATTTTCTGGAGGACAAGTCTTTGCAACCCCACTGACCCACAACTTAAAAAGAGATCAACTATACCTGCAGATAGGCTTTCAATTGGATAGTTTCTAGTATCCGCTAAAGGTCCCACTGTTAGAGGGTAACTGCATTGAATCTGTCTGTCCAACTGTCTGTCCATCTGTCCATCTGTCTGTCCATCCGTCCGTCCATCCGTCCGTCCGTCCGTCTGTCTGTCCGTCTGTCTGTATTTTAGGAAGCTTCTATAATAGTATGTTTCCATATTGCATTTACGAAGGTCTTTAGTTTTGTCTTTCACTATCTCCTCTCTGCTGCCTTCTCATCTCCTATACTATTTTACACTTCCTGTTCCGGTATCCACTCCCCTGCCTCCTTGCTCCTTCTCAACACCTGCCTTCAGTTGGCCATCTTTTGAGCTCTCCCATCAATGCCCCTTACTGATTCCCAATTTCTGTTGGTACTCCAATTTAAATATGCATAGGATGGTGTTCTTCACTGTATAGCAGATTTTTTTATGAGTTCCCATTGATTAATTGTTGGTCATAATGATTGCATTATTGGGCTCTTGTTCAGAAGTCCTTTTCTGTGCCCATAAATTAAAGTATATTCCATACTTTATCCTCTAACACAATGGTCTCCAACCTCTCAACAGGCTTCTCAAAAGGCAAGCCATGACCCCTTTGGGGTCAAATGACCCCTTCACAAGGGTCACCTAAATCCACTGAAAAACATAGATATCTACATTATGATTCATAGCAATTATGAAGTAACAATAAAAATAATTTATGGTTGGGGTTTACCACAACATGAGGAACTGTATTAAAGGGTTGCAGCATCAGAAGGTTGAGAATCGATGCTTTAACAGAGTCAGAGTATTGGATCTTATGTTGAAATCTTTGACTCATGTGGAGTTGAGTTTTTGTGCTGACTGAAAGATAAGGATCTAATTTAAGTCTTCTTACATATAGCTATCACTTTTGACCAGAAGCACTTATTAAAGATGTGTTCTGTTATACACTCTTATCTGTGACAGAGTCAGGTGCAGGTAACAAATATAATTTGGATTCATGCATGCTAATATATTTCTATACATATAAGTATATATACATTCGTGATATAGCACATGTAATCTTTTTATTCTTGCATGTGCTTCAAACTATGAGAGAAATTTTGTTTTGCCTAGATAGCATACTTCAGAAACCCCTCACATACTTACTATGGATTTAACAAGGACAGGAAGGGCAGCTGCCTCAGCTTCCTTAGTTGCTTAGTTGCTTAGTTGCTTAGTTGAGAAAGAAGCACGAGACCACTTCCAGTGCGGTAGGAAAGAGTCACCGCTGACTGAGGAGATTCCTTCCACCACTGTCTGAGGAGATTCCTTCCACCACTGTCTGAGGAGATTCCTTCCTTCACTTTGGCTACTGTTTCAGAGGCAGAGCAGAGGCTAGCACTGGGCTGTGTGACTGAAATTAAACAGAAGAGCTGGAAGTCGTCTTGCCGAGAGCCAGGCCTCTTAACCACATTCACTTCCTTTGTAGAGTACAGAAAAAATGGGAACCATATGGGGTAACTTGTTGAGTTGATTTTTCTTCTGTATTCAGTTCTTGTTATGAATTTGTTTTCAGAAGCAAATGTTCTTAGTGCTTCTTGGTGGTTGCTTGTGGGTTTGAAACCATCACAGCAAGTGAGATGCAATAAGATGCAAATTTTATTTGTTTTCCTTGGCTTCTGAGTGTCATGGTTTGTTCAGTGTGGCAGTCTGGAAAACAGTAAATTTTAGCAAGGTCTTAGGGCTAAGTCGCAAACCTCCTTTTGGCAAAGTATGGTCGTGTGAAAGGGTCTGGGCTCTTAATGCAGTTCATATTATTGGGCTTTACTTTCTTAGGCTGTTGTGTTTGGAAGTTGTCTTAATCTGTTCAGGCATTTCCTAATGCATTCTTTTTTTTTTTTTTACTGTATATGAAATGCCTATTCTATCAGATAAACACATTAAGGTCTGCTAAAACAAGTATATGTATATAATTGGTCTTTGTGTGTGTCTCAGTAGTTGCTCTAAGAGTGTAGTATAATAAGCAACTACATTTCAGTGATAAAATAAAAAGCCTTTGATCAAGCTCATGTGTCCTTGGGACAATTAAAAATTATCCACTTCTAGACTGTGTTTGTGTAGGGCAAATGGCTGGTGCTGCCCTGCTCCACATACCTCTCTCACTCTGGGACCCGTAGGCTCAGCGTGGAATGTTCTCATGAAAATTATAAGCAAGAAAGAGAGTGGGAGGGAAAGAGGATGAAAAGAAAGGAAAAGAAAAGAAAGCCAGCCATCCTGGGCATACATGAGCACAGAATGTTTTGACAGAGATGTGTGTCATGTCACATCCACCAGTATTCTGTTGGCTAAAGCATGACATGATACATGGATGGATAGAAACAAGATGCAGAGAAAGACTCATTCTCCTCACTGGGAGGAGTTGGAAAGCCACTAGCCATAAAGTGCATGAGTCGTGGGAGCTGTGGAGAATTGGGTCCATTGTTATAGCAGAGGATTGTTGCATGTTTTCATACTCTTGGAAAGAACACAGTGTAGGTCAGATGCTCTGATGAAACCAAAGGAAGCAGTTTATAAAGTAACGTATCTCAAGTCTGTCATTGTAGTTGGGCATATAATCCCTGATGTATGTCCTCTCCGCATGCTGTATGTGCTGTATGGGTTAGATAGCCTCTCCTTTATTCATCATGTTCTTCCCAGGCTCTGGAATAGTTCCGAACGTGGAATCTCAAGAAATATTCTTGCTATAAGTTAGGGAACTTTATCTTAAGCCAGGCTTCTCCCCAAATCAATTGGGTACTTTGATGGATACAACACATCTCATGGACACTTTTGATGTATGTGGTACTGTCCCTAGAAGTGAGTGGTATGTAACACTGTGGAAGGAAAAAAATCTCTCCCTCAAGAAATATATATATATATATATATGCATCCATTTTAAAATTTTCTTTTGACATCAAAGTTTTCTGTTGACAGTCTGTTGACATTTCCAGTAGGATGAGTCAATGATTTATGTCATTCCCTCTAATCCACACAAGTGAGATGCCATCATGGAGGAGGCTGAATTAGATGTAGCTGAGGTCCTTGATTAGTTTACATAGTCACAAAGTACTCATTCTCAACATCGGAACCGATTCAAGACATAAACATTGTTCATAAGCAGTGCCTTGATTTCTCAATGATCTTTTCTCCTTTCTAGTGAGTCCCTCCCCTCTGCCTAGTGTCAAGAAGGCCCAAGGCGATTATATCCGAAGACAATGATCTTTGACCTCTTGTAGGAGTTACAGCAAGGGTCATTCTAGAGCTCCTGAAACAAGTCAAAGCTGCAACTTTCAGTTTGTTTTGGAAACATGGTTATAGTTAGTGTCTGCTGGGTCTCAAATGTGAGCATTCCCCAGGAGCAGCAGGGAAGGCATTGTTAGTATCCTTACCTTGGGAGGTGAACACAGTTCCTAGAGGGTGGAGATCTCTGACTGAAGTTGGTTCAGCAGGAGAACGGAGTGTAAAGAAGACCAGCTGCCGGAGTCCCTTCTGTGATTTGCTGTGGTGTGGTGAGCCCTTTTCCCATGCTGTCTAAGGGCATGGCCCATGCTAAGGAATGAAAGTATAGAGCACCGCTTTTGTTTTTCGTGCTCTGTGAGCTCCCATAAACGGATACCTGCCGTTGGGGGAGAGGCACTCTGGTTTTAAGATTTTCTTCATGAAGATAAAGGGGTGGAGACAGGAAGGCAGAAGGCAGAGAGATCTTCTGAAGTCTTCTAGCTGAGAGGACCCAAGATGCCTGACACTATATGTTGGATATTATGCTTCAAGCCTTAGCCAGGCCTTAATGCCAGACCAGTTCTGTGAGTCGTGAGTCCCTATTTCACATAGCCCAGGCTTTCTATTTGCCTTAGGAGGTGGTGCTCCTCCAGATGTGACCTTAATGATTAGTCTATTCCCCAACAGATTCTCTACAGTAACACTTACATGTTTGTACATATGCCCTGTTAGAACTCAAATTATATATATATATATATGACATTTATATATACACATATGTATATGTATATATGTATATATATATATATATATGTATGTATGTATATATATATATATATGTGTATATATATAAAAATTACACACACACACACAGGGTTAATTTTCCACAAGCTAGCTTTTTCACATCTTCTAAATGTGCACCCCTCCTAAAGACCTCATATCAGTAAGAATGCCATCTTGATGGCTTCTACTTCCTGTTTTCACTGCTGTCAGTTGGTGACCCCTGACCCTCACAGATGCACCTCTGCTCTTCCTCATGTGCAAGGACTTCAGAACAAAGTGTCACACACATGGTAGTTGAAAACACCAGAAGTGTGTTTTCTCATGGACCTGGGGTGGGAAGCAGGGGGAGGTTCCAGCTTCAGGTGTCATCTGTTTGGTCCCTTTAAGGGTCTTGCCTCATAGATGGGTGGCCATCTGCTCCTTCTGTCTTCTCATGGTCCGTTTCTATGTTTCTGTCCAAGTTCCATAGAAGGATGCAAGTCAAATCAGATTAAGATCTACCCCAGTGATCTCATTTAAAGTCAATTAGCCTTAAAAACAAAAACCAAAACAAAAACCAATCTCTGCATACCCGCAGACAGACACATACAGACACATTCTCAGATACTCAGAACTTAAAATTCAATATACAAGTCTGGGAGATGAGACAATAACCACTCAGCAATACTACCTGTTCCCACTGGTAACCTCCAGTCAACTCTCTACTTTTTGCCTGAATCCCTCCACCTCCACCCTGGGACTTTCTGCTCTGTTCTCCTATTACTGTATGATGTGCAATCACAGGATCAATGTCTGTTTTAAGAAAGATGTGTGTTCTTCATTGGTATCTTGACAACTCTTAGCTGACACGACACCTTTGAACATTGGTATTTCTGAGCATCCGCTGCTCTGTCCCACCCAGGTTTGCTGTCTCGACCCCTCCTCACGGGATGGCCTCTAGGCAGGTTCTGTATTTGTTGTGGCTTCTCCCATCTCCTTTTTATCCCTTCTACCCTTTAAGACTTGGCTCAAGTAGTTATTTACCGTTGGAGGCTCTTGGATTCTTCTTGCTAGAATTAATTTCTCTCTGACCATTATTCCTATTGCATTTAATTTTATTCCTCTTGAGAAGTAGTCCCATTCTCCTGTGATTATAGTAATTTAGATGACTCTCATCTCTGGTTTCAGTGCATAAATTCCTTTAGCATAGAGATTGAATCTTGTGTCTCCCACGGTGCTTCAAGATAGTTGGTAGAATAGCAGCTCAGGTTCAGGGGGGAATTAGGCGACATTCCTCTGCTGCCCTGCTTGGGTTTGATACATTTTTGGTATGATTTTAAAAACGTAGGCTAACACTGACTTCATAAATGCTTCTCACAATTCTTGCTGCTATGAGCACTCAGCAATGGCTTCAAGTTGTAATCTCTCTGTTTTGGAAACTGAATATTATTTCGATCTATACATTCCAAATGGCTAGGGACCAGAAGGCTGAATGTGGCCTTTATGGAAAAATGGGCGTGGCTTCAAAGCCGAAGGTAATTGGCTGAAGCGCGAGGCTTTGCGGGATGTGGCTGAATGCGGTGGACTGCTAAGCCCTCAGTTGTCTATAGAAGCTGCTGAGCTTTCTGTGTTTTGTGTGCTCCTTTCTTGTGGGTGACAAGTGCCAAGTCTCCGTGGCACACAAGTGAGTGAAAATGAGAGTCTGGGGATGGAGGCCTCAGCCATTTGAATTTGTCACCACAGTCAAACGGCACACACTCTCCCCGACCCCCTTTTGTATTGTTCCTCTTGGTTTCCCACAAGAAATGTGTTTTTTCCAACCTAATGGGCAAATGCATAATTTATTTCATCACTGAATTACTGTGAAAGTAATTGTTTTCCTAATGCCTGGAACCAATGTAAACAAAACCAAGAAGCGTGGGTTATGGGCTTATTGAAAACACTGTTTTCTCTGTGCTGCACCAGCAGCTAACTGTCTGCTCTGCCTTGGGAGAGTGATCTGGCGAGTATTAGCAACCTTGTAGGAGAAGGCTAAGGAGATTGCCATCTTCACAGCGATAGCCTGCATGCACTTCTACAACCGTGACTTCTGATTATCACTGGGCCTCCTGATGTGGTACAGAAGATGAAAAGATACAACTCCGAGCTCTAAACACCAGCTTTGTTGAGTGTACCCAGTTTTACTAGCTACCTTCAAAACCTACAGCTCAGTAAAAAGAGAAGGATTTAAGAATCATGAGGTACTAATGGAATGATGAGGTTCTGCCGTGCGACACCATCAGGAGCCTCCTGCATCTCCTGTTTGCAGCATCTTTGCCCGAATCTAAAGCTCACATTAAAAGGTTGACCTGCACAATCTGAGTCTGATAGTCACGTAAGGATGAAGCATCCCGAGGATGCATTTCTCAGCACATACCCTTGTTAAGCATATACAGGCATCCCTCTGTAGCGCTAAGGTCCATGACCACAGACTCAACTGTGGATTGAAAATATTAGAAACAAATTGTATCCGTATTGACTGTGTGCAGAACTTTTAGGATAATATATGCAGAACTTTTAGAATCATACAATAAGTCAATCATATATAATATTTACATTGCATTAGATGTTATCATTGAGCGATAGCTCATGGATTATGTGACGATATTCTGACTGCTATTTTGTACCAGAGACTTGAGCATCTATGTATTTTGGTATCCATGGGGCATGCTGGAAGCAATCTCCACAGGAACTATAATAAGAGGAGAAGAGAGAGAGGTGATTTCGTAAATGTCTCCCTATCTTCTCTCTGACTCCATTTCTGTCTGTCTGCTTATCTGTCTGTCTCTCTTCCCCCCCTTCCTGTGTGTACATGTGTGTATCTGTTTGTGTGAGAGTGTATAGGGGGCAAACACAGGACCCTATTTTTTTAAATAATGATTGTATCCTATTACAGTACTTTGTACAGCTTCTTCCAAGTGCTTTGAAAACAATTGTACTAGGACTACATTTTTATGTATAACAATGTCAGTGATTGCCCAGCGTTGTAAGTTAAGGGATTTTTCTGTAACGATGATCAAATGGCATTGCTTCATTCTTTATGGTTTGTACTCTCTCTGCAGACCATCAGTAGCTCTGATTTGTAAGACGGATGAGCACAGTTTGAGTCTAGCTTTTGGCCACAGAAGACAGTGAAGTATTTACCGATGTTAGTTCATGACCTTGGCCGTTCTCACAAACATTCTCTAATCAGATGAGCTCCCGGGAACAGATTCTGTATGTCTGGACCACAAACATTATATTAATGTTTCTTCTTCCCACACTTTTGAGGGACCCAGAATCATCCCTGCATGGAAAAGGGCTGCATTTTATTGATGTAGCTGTCATGTCATATTTTTAGAGGGTGAATTGGACTACCATCCTGGAGTGTGGAACTCTTGAAAGGGCAATTATAGAAGGGCTCTCATGTATTTGGGGTGTGTGTGTGTGTGTGTGTGTGTGTGTGTGTGTGTTTTAATTTCTAAGAATTATCAGAACTCTCTTAGATCCTTGAGATTTCATTTCCCCCTATGAATTGTGTCAGGCTGCTTTCATAGGCAATATAGAATACTAAAAAATGATTAAATCTGGCAGCTGATACGATGGGTCAATGGTTAAAATGATTGCTGCGCCAGCAAGAGGGTCAGAGTTAGGATTTTTAGAACCTAGTAAATGCTGAATGGGTGTGGCTCACTTGTAACTCTAAAGAGAGGCAGGAGATCCAGAGCAAGATGGAAGGAAATTCTTGCCAAGGCCTGCACATACAAGCATATTCACACATACAACACATATACACACATACACATCTACACACAAGCCCACACATATGTCAACATTTATTCATATACCATACATCCATACAAATGAAAAGGAAGAAAAGTTTCTTTTTTTTTTCCGGAATTTTCTACCATTTACAATTTTTTTTCCTTTAAAATTTGTATTTATTTTATGTGTGTGATGTTTTTTTACCTGTGTGGATGTCTGTGCACAACATGCATTCTTTGTGCCAATGGAGGTCAGAAAAAGGTATCAGAACCCCTAGAATTGGAGTTAATGACTGTGAGGCTTCATGTGGGTACTTAGAACCAAACCCAGGTCCTCTGCAAGGGCAACAAATGCTCTTAACCACTAAGTTCTGTCTCTATCCTACTCCCTTTTGTAAAAACAAACAAACAAACAAACAAAAAAATCCAAAGAAATAACAAGAAGCTGAGAAAAGGAAGCAACTCAACATAGTTAGGAAGCGAAATATAGCAAAGATCTCGTTTTTAATGCTGATATTTCCATTCCAGTATTCTCTGTTCCTTCTATGTTGCGGAGATACACACTCAAGAAATGAAAGCAGGTCTCTGAAGCAGACAGTCAGGCTGTGGACTGGGAGGAGGAGATGTGGGCGTGGCTCTCCTTGCTCCCACCAGAAGCTGGAAGATCTGGAGAGCAAGGGCAGGTCTTGGCTAGAGAGGCTTGACTGATGTTCTTTCGTATAGCTGGTAGATTCTGGCAAATGCCCGAAAGATCCTATGTTGTAGTCAGGTTGCTGAAGGTCAGCTGGGCAGCTTACCCAGCAAATGTTTATCCTGTCTCTATCCTAGAAGCTGGAAACTGTCCAGATGGAGGGCCACTGGGTTTGGTTGCAGGAGGCATCTTTCCCCAGCTTGCAGTTGACGCCCTCTCGTTGTGCTCAGATGACAGGAAAGGAGAAGGCTGGCTGGTGTCTCTCCTTCTAATGAACCTCCATCTTCCTGAGAGGCCTGTCTCCAAAAACATCCAGGGGAGAGGAGTTAAGGCTGCAGTGTCTAGATTTTAGGGAGAAAACAGACCTATAGATATGTCTCATTATCAAGAGTATGTGTTGGGGGATATATACATTCTTTATTCAAAGATTAGTATGTAGAGATTTAATTTTGTATAGTTGATAGATTTTAGGTTGGAAACTGGATAGGTTTGGCTTTGAATTTTTTGTCTCCTCCTGCTTCAACGGTCATGAGTAAGGTATTGAATCTTTCTGAGAGTGTTCTTATTTATAGAACGGACATGCTATGCCTCAGGACTATTCCATAAAGCACCCCACACAGTGATGTTTGTGTGTTGAGGACTTGGTGTGTGACAGTGGTCATAATTAACCTAAGGACTCTCTTAACTTAGTGCAAGTAAAGCTGCCATAAGCAAATATTTTTCAGTCCTTGGTTATAGCCAGAAAATCTTAGGGAAAGTAAAAATGTTATTTTTAATGGTATAATCAGTATAAACAAAAGTATGATTATTATTTTTTAAAGAAATGGCTTTCCTTAACCTTAACAAGATTCTGTTCTGCTTACAGAACCTTCTTCTTTTCTATAACACTTCATGTTGTGGGACAACAAATCAGTCTACGCCAGGGAAATTTTCCCACCGAGTCATCTTTTTCTGAGGCCCCAGAGGGCAGAGTCAGGATCAAGACACCGGGTTTGCCCAAAGAAAGGCTTAATTTCCACCAAGAAAGGAGCTTTGGCAGTTGCTTGAGCTGTTGAATTAGGAATGAACTTCCTGCTGCAGTGGCAGGTCCCTCGTCTCTGCACAGGGTCTATTGGCAAAAATATGGTGGCTAAGTGTCATGCAGTGGAAGTGAGTCTGCTCTCTGTGACCTTAAAGATCTCTTTCCCCCATTTCTGGCACTCTGGAATGTCACTGAGGAAGTCACTCACTGTAGGAAAGTATTCACAAGTGGAAATTACCTCAGTGACTGGCTTATGATGACTTAGAAAATAGAACTCTGATTGGCTTATTCAGGCAGCCTGGGAACTTGGAAGGTCTTTCAGATTGTTCCTTAAGTCAGGGCTACCGACTCTGACTTTGGAGCTAAATATAGTATAGACCGTAGGATTGTGCATCCTGCTGGGAACCAGCGCAGCGGGCTTGCTTCTTTTCTTACCTTGGTGTCTCGCACTTCATTAGGATCTGGACAGGCTCCTTTCGTTTGATGCCAGCACAAGCATTTCAGTGCAGATTCAGGAAATGATGAAGAGATAAATGAATGTTTCCAAGGAGGATATTAATGGAGTGTTAATGCATCTCACTCTCTTCCCAGAGTGCAATTCTCCAGAGGGAGTTCAGATTTATCAGAGCGAAGGCCCCGTCTTTGCCAATAGAACCCTTAGCCTCATTTAGCATCAAAGTAAACATGAATATTAATTAAAGCACCTGGTTTAGCGCTTCCTTGTAAGCAAATTCCTTGAAAATGTCTCTCTGGAACAAAGCCACATGCTTGCTCAGCCATGAGACCTAGAGCCAAGACGAATAACGTTGCTTTCTTAGCTCTAAAGTACCAGACAATAATAACATTGTGTTCCCCAGGCTGAAGGGCCCTAGACAGCAGTGTTTTCATCATGAAACAGGCTTCCAAAGAGATTTGTGAAAAGGACCTTTGAAGGCATTTCCGGAGCTCAATCTCATTTCAAGTCTGGGTTCTGTTTTAAAGGTATTAGTAATATGGGCTTCATGAATATCTTAAGTTTAAAACCCAGGCTATCCCAAACCGTGTCAACTGGAAATCCTAGTGCTGTTTGGAATATTTTAGTGGTCACTAAAGCCTATCAAGGGAACCAGACAAAGCAGCAAGTACGCTATACCTTCCTTGAACATTTTGCTTTTAGCTTAGGAATTTAGTTCTAGTGGCAAAGGCTGCTTTGTGCTACACGGCATGCTTTTACGTTGGCTTCTATTGTTTCCAAGGCACAGAGAAGCTGAAGCCTTCATCACAATTTTGATTTCTGTAGAGTTGAAAAAAAAAACTATGCGTGTTCTGTGAATCCTTTTCATAATGAATTTTTATATTTGAACTCGTTAGGTGAAAGAGGAAGAAAGAGAAAACCAAGGTAGGCAGGCATGGGAGATGAAGCATTGGCATTGCTTCTCTGCCAATTACAGCAGCTCACTCTTTGTTTTCAGGGCCAGTGTGTGGGGGAATGGAAGGCTAGCTCTAAGGTTGTTGTTATTTTCTATGGGTACTCGGCCTTTGGCATCTTTTATTTCCTCCTCTTGTTTTTCCTTGTTTGTCATTGTGTCGCCCCCTCCCCAGTCTCAGTTAGATTTGTGGGAGGAAGACTGGGAACAGTGCATCAGGTCCTGACTTTCCTGTGATCAAGATACTGGGAGTAACTAAACAATATGTCTATGGTTCTGGATGGGGTGGGTGGCTTCTGTCTTGTCACTGTGTGACTGCGCTTGATGTTCCTACAAGTTTAATATGTGATGATATTAATGATTGGACATCATGACACCAAATAGGGCCATCTTTTCTTTAGGTATTCCCAAAGCACAGTCAAAAAAAAAAGTTTCGTAATAACCAGCAGTTAAGTAGGACAAAGGAGGGTTTAGATAGAGTGGGGCTGATTCTGGTGTTTTCTACCGTGACCTTTTACAGTCTCGGGAAAGCAGCATGAAGCTTGAGAAGCTAATAGGAAGTCTCTCCTCTTAGAACATGAAGAGTTTCCTAGCCACAAATCTGCAATTTGTTCTGGCACCTGCTGGGGTGGACACCAGGGCTCTAAATCTGTTTCTCATTCTAATAGTTTTGGGCTGTGACCTAAGTCACTTGCTCAGAAAGTAAAGGCCTCTTTAAAAAACGGTCTATCATTCCAGTTTTGTTTAATTGGGGGCTTTTATACATTTCAAAAAAATGCCATGTATTAAGTCAGGGCACTTGTAAGATGCCAAGACTATTCCACAGGAAAACTGACCAGACTTCAATCATATTTATCCGATGTTTACTTTAGAAGAGTAATAGTGACTTCTTTAAAACAGATAATATTGGTGTTTTTTTTATTTGTTTGTTTTGGTTTGGTTTGGTTGGAGTTTTTTTGATCCTGGGGATAGAAACTAGGGCCCCTAGACACACTCTACCAGTAACATGCAACCCAGCTCGCACATGAAGCCTGTTCCATTCAATAGTTATTATACATCCAGTGGGTTCAGGAATAATCTTATCATTAGGTTAGCGCTTGGGTTCTTGTATTTAGTGCTGAGGAATAATACCTATTCTCTTGTGCACATTTTTCTCTTCTCTTTTGTCCACTAACAGCTGAAGACAACAAGGAGCCTTCAAAATAATATGGTTTTTGTTGGAATGTAAATTACCACTGCCATTTACAGGAAATGGAATAGAATTTCTTCAGAAAATTGAAATTGGGACTGCCATATAATTATCCATCCCACTCTTGGGTCTGTGTCCCAAGGAAATGAAATCAGTATTGTCATATTTGCATGTGCAGGGTCCCTCACAGGCTCTTGTGTTGGAACACTCGGTCCTGTGCTGGTGGTACCATTTTGGGAGGTTGTGGGATGTCTGGGGCATGAGACATAACAGGCTTAACAGGGTGATGGGGGCCTTTATCTGCAGTTCCAATGATATGGCTGAATTTGGGGGATGCTATGTTAGGTGAAGTAAGGCAGACACAAGAAGGTAAATGATACTTCATGCTCTCCATTTTATGTGGAAGTTAAATGACCAGAGAGTAAAATGGTAACTCACAGGCTAGGATGGGGAGAGGGTTATCTGAGAGGTAATTCCTGAGATATAAACTTCAGTTAGGAGGACTAAGTTCATAAGATCAGTTGTACAACATTGTGACTATAGTTAATAGTGATATAGTGTCCACTTGAAACTTGCTAAAAGAAGGCCTAAAATCAGCCATAGGCCTAAAATCGGCAATAGGCCTGTCATACATGTATACTAACACCAAGTCTTGGGTCTCAGTAGAAAAACATTGAAACAGATGGCTATAAGCTAATGTAAACAGGCAGCTTTTGTGGAAATTTACAAGCCTGAGTAGTCATAGACCTCGTAAATAGGTAGCCTTGGCAGACAATACCAACTTAGATAAGGACAAGCGAGTCATAGGCAGAGTCATAGTGACTTGTCCCCTGAACCTTCACCCAGCCGATACCCGGTTCTGAAAGATATCTGTATTCCCCTGAACATCCACACTCCAGTGTCATCCCTTTCCCCAGATCTGGCCTTTCTGTGTTTATAACCCCTGTGTGAATGAATTACGATTTGAGAAAAAATAAATAAATTATTTAAAAAAAAAACTTGCTAAAAGAATATTGTTTAAGGGTTTTTCCACAAAAATATGAGGTAATATGTATATTAGCTTAATTTAGCTAAGGTATATGTGTTACAAAATATACTGTAGACAATGAATATATGTATATGTACATATATATGTACATATATATATATATATATAATTTTTGTCAATTCTGAAAATTTAAAAAATAATGCAGTTTATCCTTTTCAGACACTTAGCTATTTGTCTTTAATCTGGAAACATACATACCAATATTTTAATAGATAATCTATTTGACATTATAGAAATCAACATTTTGACATTAGTTCCATTCGCCATTCTTATGGGCAAATAATGTTTTACTAAACTGCTATATTTAATATCTTATATAAACCAAATAGTGGCCGCTGCTCTTGGGGGTCTAGGGCTTGGAATCCAACCCCTGAAACACCTGAAATTGAGTATAAACAGCTACATGTGTGCACATTTTCAGAAGAGAAGGTCCATAGGTTGTTTTGACTTCTCACAAGGCGTCTGGCCACAACAGCATCCTAAACATATACACAATTCAAGAAAACCTGAGTGTTGCTGGGCATTAGATAGGGGGTGAGCATTTCCAGGCGGGTATTGGTCGCATGGTGTGACTTAATGACCTGGTAACAAGGTATTTCCTGGAGAACAGCTCAGAGCAAACCTTTCTCAAGAGCCATTGGCTCTGCACATCCTCATCCATGTTAGGACACCACCAGGGTGCTACCTCTCTCTATCACAGGTGCATGTATCAAAACAGTACCATACTTTACAAATAGAAGGCGAAGTTTTAGCTTTTCGTTGAAAATGTAACTTGAAAGAGTGCTCAATGAACAATTCACATTAAAAAGCCATGGGTTTCAAGCTTATTATTATTTGTCTGGATGCACATGAATGTACACATTCACACAAGTGCGTGCATGGTGGGATACATGTGGAGGTCAGAAGACAACTTTGGGTGTTGGTCCTCAGGCATATTTCACTTGTGCTTGAAACAAGGCCTCTCATTGGTGTGGAACTTTGTCAAGTAGACCAGGCTAGCTATGGTGTAGAACTTTGTCAAGTAGACCAGGCTAGCTAGCCTGCTAGCTTCCAAGGATCTACCTCTCTCTGCTTCCCATGTTTCCATTTCTGGGACTGGCAATTGTATGCCCCTGTGTGGATGGCTTTTAATGTGGGTTCTAAGGATGCAAACTCAGGCCTTGGTGCTTGTAATGAGCTCCAGCCTGAAGCTGATTCTAAAAAAAAAAAAAAAAAATCACAGTGGGAACGTTTTTTTTTAACAGAAAAGGTGACTTTGAATTTTTGACTGCTCAGTGTCTTATAATTTAAAACCATCATCACCCTAAGTCCTTTGCATGCACACGTCCCAATTATTACAATAATTCTGCATTGTAGGAACCATTAAATAGCCTCATTCTACAGATAATAAAAACTGAAACAGACACCGAGGTGGTTAAACATTCTACTGAATAAATAAATGAATGACACAGTATGCTTTTCCTTTAGACAATATATAGTCATTAGATCTGGAGAAATTAAACTATGAAAAAGAGCTTTGACTTCTCACTTGGCATTCAAAACCAAAATTAGTTGAGCTATCAAATATGTTTTACTTTGGACAATGTTGCCAAAAGTCTTATATTAGGATCATTGGTGTCTACTTTCTAATTAACCTTTAAAGTAGTCTATTTGCATTTTAATCATCTTGAACATCTTGTCCTCCAAATAATTTCAAGACACATTAAGGTGAAGGCCTTACTCTAAAGAAAGACCTATTGAATATATTTATGCCTTTAACCTTTATATATACTCCGAGGAGCGTGAATATTTTATCCAGGCAGCATGGTGCTGCTCACTGCAGTGTGGCTTTAGTTGATAAAAGCCCTAGAAACAATGATTAAGATATGCAAATCTCTTCATAATAGGCTGCCTTGCAGTCTCTGCTCATGGAAAATCCTATTGATTTTAGATGTGAAGCATTTGCCATTAAATTTTAATTCTTGGCTAACAGAGTTTTCTAAATAGTTACTTAAAATTAAGACAATCTAGACTTTTCTAGTCAATTCCCAGATTTCTAAATCCTACAGAAGGCCTGGCATTAACCAGAAACACAGCTGAAAGAATTTCAGATTTGGTGTGGGTGGAGATGTGAGAAAATAGAGAGATTTATAACCCAAAACATAGAAGTTGTCAATAAAGCAGATGTTGAAATGTTTCTGTGGCTGCTTGTTTCTACTAACCCGTGAAAGATAAATTGAGATAAATGATCACATACTACCTTTCCCCATCCGGGAATGCCAGGTTCCTAAGCAAGAGTTTGGTTTCTGAACGCCAGGGAAATCCAATCAGGAGCAAATGTTTGGGATCTTCAGTGCGTAGCAGGAGTCTCGGATGATCGTGGGGCAGGATGGATGGACGCGCATACCTGAGCCTCACAGGGCTTTGAACCCTTCAGCTCTGCCCAACAGTTGTCCTGTCAGGTGCAAATCGGGCAGGGGGATGCTCCCACAGATTGCAGGGAGGCTGTCTATGACTGGATGGAGGATGTTTCTCTTGCCAGCTGGGCAGAATCTGAGGGATGCTGGCTTATCAGTGATGACTTGTTTGAAGCTCTTCCTGTCATTGGTGCCTTCAGACCAGGAAGTGGGTCTGCATTCTTGTGCTCAGTGGCAGATACATCTGCTAAATAGTTAAGACAATTCTTTTCCCTTTCAAATTTACCACTTTGGCTCTTCAGAGTGTTGGGACTCGAACCCAGGCTCTCACATGAGCCAGGCCGTTGCTCTAGTTCAAAAAACTTTCTCGTTTTCCTTTTAAAAAATACATGAACAACATCACTCAAATGAGCATATTGCTTTTAATGGTACTATTTGAGTGAATAGTATTGTACGTTCCTATTAAGTCCTGTTGCTTATATATATCTGCGCATATATGAAATGTTTACTTGGCTTCAGTCTGAAGAATCATGGGAATAAGTTGTCTAGGTCTTTTGAAATCCATTGTTTAGACGAAGAGGTAGAGGCTAGGAGAGATCCATTTATCCTTAGCCTTCATCATAGGTAACAGATGCAAGGTCACATTTAAGTCACAATTCTTTGACTCTGTCTTTAATTCATTGTCCTCTCTATGCAAGGCTATACATGAAAAGTTCTGGCCATTATTTTTCCTTAACTTTCCCTTGTTAAAGCTAAAAGACCATGTTTTATACAGCAAAACAAAACAAAACCCTTTGAACATTTTATAAGCCTTTACCTAACAAAGTTGAGAAGTTTCTGAGGTTTGAATCCTTAGGGGAAAGTTGCTTGGCAATTCCTCCTTAAAAGAATGTTTCAGATGTTTGTTATTTGTTATACTTGATTTGAATAATTGGCATGAGGATGATTCTAGGACAGAATACAAACTACCAGAATGGTAAGAAAAAACTTAGATAACCAGATTGTGGCAAGATATTACAATTCATCCCTCTGCAAAGTAAATGTCTACCTTTACTTATCAAAGATGAAAAGTGAATATTTTACATGTGTTACACTTACTTATTCATATTTACTATGCTTAAAGCACTATCCAGAGTGTGGCAGTTTAGGCCAGCCTGGCCTTTACTGTCCCTAACCCTTGAAAGATTAACATGTCTCCCAGCTCTTTTGCATAATTTATTTGGTTAATTTAGAGAGCGGGCAGATTGTAGTCACTGATATTTGCTGTAGAGGAACCCACAGAAGCAGATACAACCAGGGCCATAATTACACAATGTATCATATTACCTGGCAAATCATGATCTCAAGTTTTAAATTATTCAAAAATGTTTTGTTGGGAGCTTTGGCACACTCTTGTTAGCATGGAGCTGGTCAGTCAGGCTGAATCAATCATGCAGGGAGAATTCTTGCCCTACCAGGCTTGTCACCTCCTGTTAACTCACAAGATAAACTTGGCCCGGAACTTGTCCAGGCGGGGAAGTATACAAGCAGTATTGATAGCAGATGGTGCCCACTACATTTAGCTGTAATGTTCCTCATCAAATGGAGAGGAAGAGTCCAGGGATGGAGGATGCTCCAAGGAGAAGCGAGATGGATTGAAACACGGTAGTTTACTTTGGTTGTTGGAGTAGCAAGGCCTCTCTTATAATGTTGTCGAGTGGTACTTTTGTATACCTGGGCTCCCCAAATGCACAGGTGGCCGAGATGGTGCTGTAGGATGTTGTTGAGGGTTTGTGGTGTTGTACTTTTAAACCATCAACGTTTTCTTCCCTCAGCCTGTCAATCCACAGACACTGAAAACAAGGCTCCGAGTAGGATATGCCTACTTAGCACAGCTAGGCCCTGGAGGAAAGGTGGGATTTCTGATCGAGGCCAGTACGCTCTGACTTCATCCACAGTGTGCACAGGGGGAAAGATGGCTTCCCAGTTTAGAGCCTGATCTTGCTCGTTTGTCTGGACCAGGAAACTTGTCTACAGATGGTGTGTCTGTTAGTGAAGAATTATCAGAACGTTGGTGGTCTGAAAGTCTGAAAGACGGACATTTATTTTTCATAGTACTACAGGCCACTTCCTCTCTGACTTAAACTTGAGGGGACTGCATTGCCTTTCCTGGCTTCTTAGAGCTTTAGAAGATTCCGAAAACTCTAGTCTCTGTCTTTTTGTCCACCATGTGTCTCCTCTTATAGACAGATCTATTCTTATTCTAAGCAAACTTTTCATTGGACTCAGATGTTTTTTTCACATCTTTCACTTACATCTGCAAAGACCCTCTTCCTAAATGAAGCTAATGATAAGGGCTTTGTGGGACATCCACTGAGTCATGTAAATTTATTCTCAGGCCCTGGTTTTCAAGTGTAAAGATACGAGGTCTATAAAAATCATAGGTCTGGATTTGATACAAGCTATTTGCTTTGTAATCTTAGAAAATTAGTGTCATCTTTTTATGACATGTTTGCTATGAATAGCAGCTTCTAGAATCTTCCATAGGCTTTTCTGGCACTAGAACTGTGCATACCTAAGTTTGAAATGATGGTCTGTGTGAAGGGTAGGCAATGTGGCTTGTCACGAAGCAGCTAGCAGTGCTGGATTTAAGGTGTTTCCTCTTGACTCTGATGTGAAGGAGGGACGCTTGCTGCCAGAATGTCTACACTCAGCAGCACTCCGTCACTGGGTAGGTAAGACGGTCAGCCATTTGCTAGTCATCTATCCTCACAGCTGGAGGCATGGGACACTCCCTGCCATACAGGACCATAGAGGAGATAGAGATACACATTTGGGACGGAAAGTGAACAACCCCACGACAGTGTGAAGTAGGCTTCAGAGTATCAAACTCTGAAGAGTAAGGTAGGCTTGCTTGAACTGGCAGGGAAGAGAAACCTATTTCTTAGGTATGTGTCAGGTCCTGTGATGCTGTCTCTGCTGGAAAACAATGGGAGAGGGTCACCTGAAGCTAGCTTTCCTGAGTTTTTCTGGGTGTCAAGGTGGTACATATAGCCTTAGTTGTAAACACTGCACTTCAGTTACTCCCTGTGGTTCACAGACTTACTTTCTTAGATACAGAGCTGAACTCATTTCTCACGAACATCAGGAGCGCTGTGACAATGACCTTTTCCTGGTTGTGTAACTTTTGTCATAGCTATCACAAAATATCCCAAGGAAATACCTTAAGGAAGGAGGGGATCTGTTTGATTGACAGGGAAGGCATGGATGGCTGGTCACATCCTATATAGTCAGGATGCTGGGAGAGGTGATCTGCTGCTCAGCTGGCTTCCTCCTCTTCCCTTTCTGACTCACTCTTGTACCTAGTCAAAAGATGGCGTCACTCCTGGTCAGGGTTGGTCATATGCTCTGAAGCATGCCCTCAAACTAATTGCAAATTCAGTCAGATAAATGGTGAGGCTTAGCAATTGCAGTAGGCCATAGACAGAGTTTAGCCTCCAGATAACATTATAGTGTCTCTCAGCATTCAGCTTTTAAAATTTCCATCACTAAAAACTGTAATGATGAACATATAATAATCACAACTGGCAGTAATTAAGTGCTTGAGTTTATAAAAGATTTCAGCAGAGCAAACATAATTTTGACATGTTTTGTAACAAACTGAGTTCTTACTTGGGTGTAAGGTTTTTAAAATTATAACTCTTATACTTTTTTTTTTTTTTTTGCCAGTTTAGGTTTGCAATTGGTTGTCTCAGAGAGAAGCTCACAGGGAAGCCATCACTAATTTCCTTGTAACAAAGGTGGATATAAAGTGAATAAATTTTTTTTAAAAAAATGGCAAGTTTGTCTCATCTTAAATATAGTGAAATTATACTCAGCTTTAATATAAGTTAATGTACCCCACACAGTATTTATCATATGGAGCTGTCTGTATAGAATTTAATGTATTAAAATAATACCTAACATCTCACTGCATGGTATTTACCATGTCCCCTTTTTAAAACTGACAATGTCTAGTGGTGCCTTTCTATGGAGGAAGCTTTTATGAAAGCCTCCGTGTACAGTGCAGCCTCTAGGGCAGCTCATTAACGCGCTGCTTGTTTCACACCTGGAATTTTGTTCTTGTTTATTTCACGCTTCGATATTTGATCAATCATCTCATGTCCATAGGTTGTTATCCATTGAATTGTGGCTACTCTTCAGCCCAAAACGGGGTTTCCATGATGTAGATTTGAATTTTTCCCACCCCACCTCACTTTAGGTTTAGTGAGTGCCTCGTAGAGGAAGGGCTTGAACCATCACTACTCTCAGTGCTAGGACATCCCGGGCTGCTCCTTATCCAAATTGACCGCATTAAAGAAAATTTGTAATTTTTTTTTTTCTACAGAGAATAGGACTCTGGGTTTCCGTATGACAAACGGGAGTACGGTCATTAACTGGAAAGTCGAGATGGCTTGTGCCAAAGTGGTATAATCAAGGTGGATTACAATCAAGATGAATTACAGGCTATTGTATGCAGGATACGCAGACGCACAGGAGGCATGGGGGATCAGATTATGGTTAGACCATGGATTTGTAGAATGGCTTCAATCGATGGAATTCATCTTCATAGACATTACTGGCTCAGGCATGTTTTCTTGCCCCAACTCCTACCCGTGGAGTTGTGTTCCTGCCAAGTGCTTTATCCTTATTCTATTTGATCACATTTTAATGTATTCGCTTGTTGAAGTATCTGTTTCTTCTCTTATGCTGTGAGCACTGTGAGGATACAACTGTAACTATTGTTTATTGTTCTTATCATCATCCGTTAGCACAAAGCCTGGTACAGCAGATGCTTACTGTACGGTGAGTGGATGGGGAGGAAGTGAGCTTGCAACCCACATTAGGTTTGAAAATGTAACTGTTCTATCATGTTCTAATCTCTTGAAGAGAAATGAGTTTTTAAGCCTTCTCTTTTAAATTATTTTCTCAGGATTCCCCTGGCTTTATAAAAAAACACAAGACCTTCTCTTCTGTAGGAACTCGTTTATTGGCCTGTTTATTTTATTATTTATTTACTCTTATGATAATCATTATAATGAAACACTTGAGGGCAGGCAACTTACGAAGAAGAGAGTTGTAGTTACTTTGTAGTTTTGGAGGCTGAGAATCTAGATATCACAGTGCTGGCTCTGGCAGGGGCCCTTCTGGCTACGCCATCTCATGGCAAACAATATTATGGCAAAAGTGTGTAGCTGGGAAGAGATCACATGATGCGATAGGAATCCAGCAACTGACTCAGGGCCCCAACAGTTAGAACTGTGTTAATTCCCTCTGAGGATTCATTCCTAACTCCCTGTGAACCTTCTACTAGGCTGCATGTGTTAAAGATGATCTGTTCCTTAACACCACCACTTGTAGGAGCAAGCAATCCTACCCAGGAAGTCAACGGAGGACTTCCTGACCATATCTGGACCATAAAAGACTTTACTAATTGAGTGAATATGATCATGCTACTATGACTCATTCTGTTCTTAGACTCCTCCTCCTTTCCAGAAACAGTTCACAGGGGCAGATCAGCTAGCTGAGCGTTAGCAGAAGGCAGAACCTTCTCCATCAGAGGCAAAGCCAACTTGGAGCCTTGTCTCTAGAGACCTCAAGTAACTCCATACATTGCTTCTGTGTCATGTCAAAGTGGTGGCCTTTTCATAGGAGTATCCTGGGTGTTCCTCGTGTGCAGGAAATAGATTATCTTCACTGTGTATATTATTTTCAAGTTGCGGGGCCATCACTTATTTTACAAGCATATTGAATATCAGGAATATTTTAGATATTTTTATCAGAAGAACTGGATTTTAAAGGGAGAAGACAGCACTAGAAAGACTTGAGAAAAAGTTGTAAATGAAGAATATGGATCTGGGGCCTTTTAATGTTCCCTGCTCTTTTCCCCTGTGCAGTCCTGCCTCTTGTGTGTCCGGCAGGTGATTTGCCATTAAGATGACACTCTTGACCTTTTAACTGGTGTTTCTTAGTTCACATGGTTCTCTTTATGTTCTAATGAGAGAAAAGCACTGTGTACCGTAGCTTAGGCTGTCATAGCTAAATGCAGCCAATTGAGTCTGTAAAGGAGTGGGGATTTATTCCATAGAACCCAGGGCCTGTAAATATGAGCTCGGAGAGTGAGTAGGGCCAGACTCTTGGTGGAAGCTTTGCCTTTTTGGTGTGTACATAGTTACCTTCTCATGTCTGTGCCCAATAAATTTTTAGAAGTCACCAATCTGTCCATAAGAACTCCACCCTCATGACCTAATAGACTCTCAAGGAGTCCACCCTAAATACTTTTTGCATGGGAATTAGGGCGACAGCATATAAAATTGTGGAAGATGGCAAGACAAGTACTTAGTCTATTGTATTATGTTTGTTTTCATCTGTATTTAATATTCATGGTTCAATTTTATTACTTATTTGTTTGTTATAATTATTTAATGTTTATTATTACATATATTTCATGTTTATAAGTCAATGAAGTTAGATGAGCGGCAAGAACATGGAGGTGACAGTCAGGAGAAACTAGCAACCTAAGTTGGTTTTGCTGCTGAAGGTGCCCATGATGACACTTTTGACCTCCTGGTCAGCCTGCTGCTGCTGCCCACATGGCCTCCTGCTGGAAAGAATGGCAAAGATACCGTGTGTGGTATCTTGGTAGGATTCACATTCTCTTAGTAAAATATAAAGGGAGCAGTCTGGAACATGGAGCAAAAAGCACAGCCCATAATAACTTACTGGACATTGACCATGGCACCTAGGACACATTGATGAAAAGAGAAACTGTAATTTTCCTCGTGGAACTCTCATGTGGGACATGTCTAGATACATACAGTAAGTAGAGTGCAGTATCTGACCTCTGAGGTTCTGTTATCATACAATGGTCATAGAAGAATAACGTTGGGTTAGTTAGGTCTGCAGGAGTTTCCACAAAGTACATTTGAACAAGATTGATGGAGAGTACTTTCTCACATGATGTCGCATAACTTCCTACTATCTGTAGGCAGTTCTGCAAAGGGTCATGTACAAGTACGTATACCACTGTGTTGCATTCATTTTAATGGACATTGTCTAGTCTAATTAAGTTTTTTAAATTTTTATTTATTTTTTCTAATTAAGTTTTGAGTTAAGTTTTCCTTCTGGTTATGCCTGTACACTTATCCACCCCATGGTATTCTTATGTATTTGTGTATAAAGAGCCATGCCGTCAGCTTGGTGGTCGGGAATTTACTTAGTATATGCAAGACTCTGGGCTTGATGGCTTGTTTTGAAAATAAAAAGTGTGTCCATTGACAAGAGGTGGAAATGAGTTCAAATCTTTTTGCTGCTCAGAAGGCAGTGTTACTTTTGTATCAATGGACCACTTAAGCGTTAACAAACAGCAAGATAGGTGTCAATCATCCCATCATCCCGGAAATGCTCTGTGAGTTGTATGGCCTGCACTGGGTATAATAAGCTCAGTTCTCTCCCCGTGTTTAAGGGAAAGAAGTATAAGCACTGCCCGTCACAGAATACTTTCAGAAAGATCTGGAATACATTTTCTACTTGAAGAACTACACATATTATCATGTAAATAAAAATGTATCTGCAATTTTAATAATTTAATCATACTAGTCTCATTTCTTGAGTTTAATTTCCCCTTTGCTTATATTTTTCCCCCTATGGGAGATAAAACACTATTGACCAAGTTTTATGGATGATCCTTGCAGGTCAATCTGTTCTATTAAGATGATATATTTATTCTGCTCTGAATTAATGCTCATCACTGAAACATTAAATCCTCTAATGTTCATCTTACTGACTTCTCTAATGAGCATAGAGGCTAATGTGTCTATCATAAATAATCTACCTTCATAAAAATGAACGCTCGAAGTAACATGGTTTTTCAGATACCTCGTGAAATTACAAATAGTGAATTTTGTAACTCTTGTGACTACATAATACCAAAGAGACACAGGATGTAACAAAATTGAAACTATTTTTGATTCGTCTGTTTTATTCTTTAACATTTGAGGGAAATATTAGTACGCCTGTAAAATATAACAGCAAACAAATAATAGAAGATGGGCACACTTTATATATAACATCATGGTAGATTTCAGTTGTCACATAGCTTCATCCATTGATTCAATTTAACTAAATCTCTAAGGTTATAAAAAAAACAGAGTCTGATCAACTTAGTCAAACCGCTGCAACTCAGTCTGAATACATATTTAGAAAATTCACTTATTCAGCTGCCATTGAGCATTCTACAGTTGGTTAGGGGAAGGAGAGAGAGGGAAAGGGAGGGAGGGAGAGAAGAAGAGAGGAGGAGAAGATAGACGTAGAAATATACAGACACACAAAGATAATTAAGGGGTAGTCTTTGGCCTCAGAGATTATACAGGCTATAACAAGTAAAGGAGACAGGAGTATAGACAAATATACGTCATATTGTATTAATGTTTGAATCATAACACAGAGCACACAAATAAATGATGCTGAACAAATCACCCTGACAACAATTGCCAGCCATTCTTGACTAAATTGGAGAAGGCTGGCTCAGGAAAGTTGCCAGACAGAGAATGCAGGCAAGGAAATTTTAAGCCATGCAAAAATGATGTCAGGGCATGATTTACCTAGGAGCACATCTGGGTAGAAGTGAGGTACTGCACGTATCAGGAGGCACCCAGCCTGTGAATGGAACAGTAGATGATGCTGGAGATGTAGCTTGGGAATAAATCCTTAGGAGGGAACCTGTTCCAAGTTAGACAATGAAAAGGATCCTGTAGAGAGAGGGAGATGTGTAGACTTTTACATAAGAGGATGTCAATATCAGACTTTTGGTAAAATGATTCTCAGCATGGCACCGACAAGAAAGAAGATGTTAGAGAGTGGCCAGGAACCTTGCACAAGAGAGGGCTCAAGAGACATGCTAGGCCACTGCGTGTGAGTGTGGGAGTGCATGGATGCTCCAGTGAGCGCACATTAAGAAATGATAGCGATAACGTTAAAAGTCAGTTAAGATGGCGGATACTAGAGTGTCTTGTGATGCTTTGTGAGCCAAAATTTAGATTAGCTGGAGTCACAACTTGGTTTAGTTTTGTCTTATTCCACATGGAAAGTTGGGCACATGGCTGAAACAACATTTCCTTCATAGACACTTACAGCAACTCCCGAGAGTTGCATATGTCCACAGGAGCTGGAATATCATAGCCGTATTTTAAGCTAGCAAAGGATGTACCATAAATAATAATATGAGTTTGTGAATCTTTTATGACTAAGTGCTCTGGGTTCTGTTGATGTGTATGCCTGTGTGCAAGACACACAGACTATAAAATCAGTATAGGCTGATTATCTCTTCCTACTCATAGGTCAGAGAAAGAGCTGTAGCTTAAAATCCATGAAGCAAAAGAAAGAGATGGGATTTTTCAGAGGACTCGCAAACACTCCCACTCTCTCACAAGTACTTGGTTTTGATTGCTATATTTATGTGGTAGTATTTCTTGAGCCTGTGATGGTGAGTGAGCCATAGTAAAAAAAAAATCACTTAAAATTGTCACTGCTTACAAGGGAGGATTTACGAGCAAGAATATAGGTGGAAGAGCCGTTGAAAAAGCGATTGCCAAAAAGTCACACAACCCTGAATGCTAAAATGTCACACAACCTGAATGCTGAAATGTCAAACAACCTGAATGCTGAAATGTCACACAACCCCGAAAGCAGCCATTGCCAAGAGCTGCCACAGTGCATTCAGTCTCTCACTGAAATGCTGGGTTGTCTCGAGAAGAAACACGGATTCACTGAAGAACTGGATCTCTTTAATTCTTCATCCTTGGTTAGAATCCTCAGAAATGGCATCTCAAAGCATAACTGGCTGCTTACCTTACATGTCCTCTCTGTCCCACCTTGTAAGTTGAGAAGTGAAGGCATTTTAAGAGTCCTTGGTGGAAAGTTTTGACCAAATTGTTTTATCTAGTTCCATGAAACATCGAACCACTTCCCCTCCTTCTGGAGACGGTTCCTCATCATAGTGCCGACCCAGTTGACTGACAAGCTTCATTTGCCCCCACAGTATCTGTTGATTTTGTTTCTTTTTCTTAGTTCCATGGGACTTTCTTCCACTAACCTGTGATACTGTATATAGCTTGTCTTTTCCAAGAGGAAACCCCAAGCACACTGTGGCAGTCAGCCCCCAGCTGATGTACATTACAGATGGCTCAAGAGGAAAGTGGAGGGAAGTTGAAAGGAGAAACATGGGAAGCTGGTTTCTGAAAGCAGAGAACAGGGTAAACATCTTCCTGCTTCCATTACAGTCACTGAGGGAGTTGCATTGACAATCGGGAAACATGGTGATGCATTTTTAGCACAGTGCTTGGCACAGTACATTTCTGTCGTTCTCAAATATCCCCAGATTTGTTCACCACCCACTCAAGAAGCCATAGAGGAAAAGACCTGATTTCTTCATCTGGTGCTACACAGGTAGAAGTGGTCAAAACCATAGGGAAGTTATAGGGCATAACTCAGAAAGAACTTGGCTAAATCCTTGATGTGTCCCTTGTCTCACTTGGCAGCCATATATTGCTTAGGATTTGCACACATGCTCTCCTGAATGGGGCTCTTGAGAGAGAAAGATGAGTTTTATAAAATGTACCATTGGTTCAATTTCAAGGATTATTTAAACCTACTTAAGATGTTACAAAAATTCCTATAGGGTTTTCTCCCCACAACCCCTGCAAACTCTTGTCTAGTAAGGCAAACTTCTCATTTTCTCCCACTTTGTAAAATCTAAGAAGAGCATATATGTTAAAAAGTTATGAATAATGTTCTCACTGGGCATATCCAGACTCTAGACACTTGATTAAAATGAATGTCTCAGTTTTGGAGGCACATAATTCACCTGGTGCTTTCTTGCTCTCTGTAGTTAGCCTATATGTCTGTAGGCTCCAAGTCCTCAGATACCAAAGATTATGGAATGAAAACATTTGAAAAAAATTACATATGTACTGAATCTGTGCAGACCTTTTTTCTATTCATGGTTTTCATTTTAATCTTTTTTTAATTAAAAAAATTAACTATTTATGTGGTGGGGCCATTCCATGTGCGTTTGTAGAGGTCAGGGGATAATTTATGGGGGTCAGTCCTTTCCTTTTACCAGGTCCCAGGGATTATATAAATAATCCAGAAATGTCTATGTGCAGGTTTTCTGTAACCACTGCATTATTTTGCACAAAGTCCTGCATTTCTGTGGAGTTTTGGTATCCAACAGAAGATCTGGAAGCAATCTCTGACCAAGCACAAGAGATGGCTATTATTTCTTTCACAGACTTTCCAACCACTTACCAGAGTCAAATAAAATTGCCATAGACATATTGAATTCAGTGGAGATATCCAATGTCACTCACCACCAATTCAGAACAGAATTTATACTTCTTGAAAAAGCCATTAGTCATAAGTAGTAATTTGTATATTGGGTCCATAGTCAGTGACAGCAAAGAAGCAACAGAACCCAACGTTGAACGGTTAGTGCAACTTTGATCTTATGGTGCCAGGAACGCTTTCCCTTATAAATATGATTTATTGTAGCTATGACCATACTCAAGAGTAGTGAAACACAAAGCCCTCTGAACAAATATTTGGACTTCTTGTCTGCAAGAGGAAATGTCACTTGCCTGAGGTCCAAGTATAGAATTTAAGTAAACAGCAGAGTCCCCCATACTACGTAAAGATGGCTTGTTTCCATTTGTGAGACAAAACCAATGGAGAGGTGGTGGTGGTGGCGGTTATGAGACGTGTATGTACCAGATTTGTTAGAGAATAGACTCCACTGAATTCCCAGCTAAAACCAAAGCAGGAAAACGACAATTACTTGGTGGTGGATGTAAAGAAAAGTGACAGGGTGACAGTCAGATTGTCAGAGAGGAGCTATGGAGCCCCAGGTGTATTTAAAAGCTTTTAGGTTTTGAAAGTGTAAGTTGTAATAGAAGGGGGTTGGCGAGTGACTTCACAGATATGCCAAAGGAGGGGCAGTTGTTCATGGGGGCGGGGATATCAGACAAGCATTGAACATCTTCAGGGCATCTTATTACTTGTGATGGGCAGTATATCATCACACACAGAGACAACTCACTTCTGTGTTCAAAGTTGAGTACCATGTATTTGATCTAGAAACAGAAAATCTGAGCTAATTTAGATGATTGTGCATTGTGTTAAAGTTAAAACAGTAACCTAAACCATGTCTCTTAGAAGCAACAGCTACAAAAGTTAGGCTGAAAATTTTTACACTTACTATTTATCATATGTGAGGGGGCAGGGTGGAGGTTGTTTATGACGTTGGAATGGGCCAAAGCGTATAAATGTGTGTAGAGGTCTGTTCTCTCCTTCCACGGGAAAAGGTCATCAGTCTTGGTGGCAAGTGAGCCATCCTAATGGCTCATTTATTACATTTACAGGGATTTTAGGTGGTTAACTGCCTTCAGCTCAAGAAATATTCATTTTGAATGTCTGATGATGTTCACGCTTTCCTCTGCCTATAACCTATTTATATAGTCAATTCTATTACCTTTATATTGTTTTAAAATACAATAAAATTATGGAAGCAGCACAAACGTTTTTGTGAATTATAGTTTTTCTATGCCCTCAAGATTAACAACTCTTAATTATTTCCAATTACAAAATGTCCAGAAGTTCCACTAAGGATTTAAAATATTTACATGCAAGCACTAATTTTACTTTTTCTTATCGTTTGCACTTTTCCAGTCTGACTGGGAGAGAGGGAATGACAAGGTTGACCCTGATAAGTGATATTAGATCTTGGCTCTTGATAGAATTAGGACCCAACTTAATACATAGGGGTGTTGTAGCCACTCTATTCTTCTGGAAACTTCCAACTATAATTTCTTCTTAAAAATTCATCTTTCATTATACTAATTATTGGAGTTTAAAAAAATCTAAACACGTACTGGATATTTTTGAACCCTTACTATTTGGAACTTGTGAATGTACAGTTTTAGTCTATGTGTAGATAATTTTCTATACCCACTTGTAGGTAACAGTTTTTGCTGATAACATTTAAAGGATGCCTCAGAGCTCAGCTGTCTAATGCCATACAATCATCATTGGGGCATTGTGTATCACTTGAGGTATCTAACCAACTCATGAAAAGCAGGGGGATACCGACACATTAAACAGCCCATAATTATTCAGATAGAGACTGGAATGAAGTTGCTTATTTCTCATTAATATCATCAGCCAAATTGCTTTTCACATGCTGAAAAATATTTAAGAACCAAAAGCAGCTTTGTATAACAGAACCATATAGAAAAATGAATTTTCATGCTTTTAGCTGGGCTTCTCCGTTCATTAAGATGTTCTTTGGGCAGCATTAGAATAAACTGACAGATAAGATGATGAGTGTCTCCAAGTCAGTGGGCGAGTGGTGTTGTTCATAGGCTCTGAATTAGGAATCTTAGAATCGATTATGTTGTTGTAGGCTTGGTACTGTAGCCAGCAGTTATTTCCCTCCGATCCAGTCTATCAGCATAAAGAAGTCGCTCTTGTTTAGATGATATTCTGGTGGGGGGCATGGTGCAGGGCAGCTGAGGAGATGTCTGTGCTCCTTGAGTTCTCTCAGGGATCCCAGATCCTACCATTGTCTGCGTTGGCTTCCCTGTGAGGTGGTGTCTTCTTCTGTCAACTGAATAGGAAAAAAACCAAAAGGAGTGGGGGGGGGAGTATTACATATGGTAGGCCAATCCTGCTTGCATTGCATAGTGTGCCCAATAGCAAAAGTAAACCACTTGCCAAATACATAACATTCTCCTCCACCGGCGTTTCTGTCGGAGACATGTTGAAGTTTACAATTTTTACTAATTGAAACTGGGCCCCACCACTCGGTGCTCCATGCTTCTCCGGCGGCGTTACTGCTTGGATTAAGTAATTACTTAGCAGAAGTGTTGAAGCAATTTGCAGTTCTGTGATCAGCAGCACGGCCCACGTTCGCACCGGCTCTCAACCCGAAGGGTCAGGAAATCTCGAGGAATTATTTATTTTACTTGTGTAATTAGAAGTGACTCTTCAGTGCATTGTGACAGATCCGAGCCAGAAGCCAGCAGACACACAGGTGGTGTCTCATAATGAACTCGAGCTGAGGAATGTGGAGCGTTTGTGAGCTGAGCTGACTTCCAGGTGCGCTGAGTCCCAGAGTCTGACTTCAGTTACCTGCCAGAGAAGCTAAAGCCCCATCCATCAGCGAACACCTTGACTCGTTTATGCCGTTTCGGCTTCCGGGGCTGCTGGACAGCATTAGCAGCGGGACTTCCTGCTGCTGCGGGGGACAGGGCTGATCTGCAATTAGTCTCCTTCAGTTAAGTTTCCCCATTGCTCCTTCATCCTCGAGTCTCTTACATCCCATTCTGCATCCGCTCCAGCTCTAAAGAACGACACCCAGAGAACTGACCGGCACCAGGCTTCGACCAAGCCTGTAGTACCAGCTAAAGAGAACTGTGAACTGTCAATACCAATCCTGCACTGTTCACTTGGGAGGCAACATTGCACATAGCACATCCAGAGGTTAAATAGATTGAAAATTGTCGTACTAAGAATTTGAGTTTAGCTTATTTTACCAAGTAGGATAGTTTTGTTTTAGCTTGGTTAGGTCAGAGACCAATGCCCAAGTCAAAATCTTAAGCCCTGTGTATATGTATATGTTTATGTATATATGTTCATGCTCATACATATGTGTACACAGCAGGCTATGCAGACACATGTATGTAGATACTACAGATACACACATGTATGTAGAAGTCAGAAAATGTTGGGTGTTATTCATTAAGCTTTGGATCACTCCCCCTTTTTGATTCAAGAGAGGGCCTCTCATTGGCTAGGAACTCTCCAAATAGACTTATTGGCCTGGAGTCCTGGGGTTCCATCTATTTCTGCCTCAGCAACACTAGGATCCCAAGCATGTGCCACCAAACTTAGCCTTTTTTAATGTAGGATCTGATGACTGAATGCATATCCTCATGCATGCACGGCAGTACTCTGAGCTATCTCCCTGGTCCCAGAAGCTTACACTATAAGGACCTTCTGGAGAGTACAGACCCTGAAGAAACAGAAAAGGCAGAAGTGGAAGGTATGACAAAGCAGATGAGTTTTATGTACAGTGTCACAGCAAACTTCCCAAAGATGCAGAGTTTCGCGGGAGAGAACATACGAATGAATTCATGCGGTCCTCTCTTAGGCAGGGAGAGAGAATTCACCCATCGGCTCTCTTTGATTACAGTTGGGTGAATTCACATCCCTGAAATGGCAGTCAACTCTGAATTTCTGGGTTGCATGACTTACAGTATCCGGCAACAGCCAGCCTGCCAGTTTCCCATATGCCTCGCACTGCTAGTCCAGCCAGACAGTACATTGTATCTAGATTGTATCTATAGTTGGCCCATCTGCCATACCAGGAGCCTAGCTCTGGGGCCAGAGGAGCTGCTGATACTGTGGGGGGGTTTTCCATGAGATAATTCTGCACTTTGAATGACTGTCTCGTGCACCATTGTGTTTGGCTTTACGCCACTGGACACACTTCTGCTCTCTACTTGCAGGAATCAGTGTCTCCCAAAATTGCTTTTGGTTGACAACCACCAAATTAGAACATGCTGTAGCACTAAAATCTGTGGAGACTTGTAACATGCAACTTGTTAAAAATAGTTCAAAAGTAATTACATAAAACATCTAGAACTTAACAATATTCAGATTTATAAAAACAAAAATAATTTATGGGGAAAAAAGAGGAAATAAGCTGAGTTTGTCATACAGTCATGCCTCCACAACATGGGAGACTGTTTCTAAGACCTACCTGTAAATATCAAAACCTGTGGGTGCTTCAAATCTTTATATAAATGGCCAATATTTGCATATAGCCTGCATATATCTTCAATATATTGGATCACTTCTGTATTACTTATTATGTTATTGATATAACATAGTTTCATTATAAATATCTTTACTGTTTAGGGAGTAATGGCAAGAAGAACTTCTGTTCATGTTTAGTACAGGTGCTTGTTTATTTTTTCCAGTGTTTTTGTTAGGTGTTTGGTTGAGACCATTTAATACAGAGCTCAAGAAAATAAAGGACCAGCTGTGTGCAGTTGGTAATGGAGTCTGGAGGATGCTGGAAGCTTTGTTCTTTCAGTTCAGAACCATAGTCAGTCAGAGTGAGAATCTTCAGCTCTTTCCTCGCTCATAGGTCAGGCACTAGGTCACTGGCCATTGTTTGGGGTCACTGACTGTGGCAGGCAGCTCTTCCTGTTGACCTTGGGCTCAATGATTATCTCTGAGACCAACAACAGGCCGCTCTTGTGGTGAGGAGAGCATATGTGCTAAGCTGTGCAGATGGACAGAGCCTGCTCACAAAGAGGACTTTTGAGCTGTTGGGGGCTTACTCATGACCAAGGTTGAAGCGGGG
Source organism: Grammomys surdaster (assembly GCF_004785775.1). Classification (NCBI taxonomy): domain Eukaryota; kingdom Metazoa; phylum Chordata; class Mammalia; order Rodentia; family Muridae; genus Grammomys; species Grammomys surdaster. The sequence continues at coordinate 45,960 of NW_021627590.1, read as the reverse complement.
CAAACTGAGATGTCAAACACAAGATAAGCTAATGTCTTGCCTGCATTCTTTTTAGCTTTTTACCTTTAGTGTGAAGACAATTTGACTTTTATATAGCTGCAATAATATTTACTATTTTGGGTTAATTATGGTGAATATCCAAGATGAGTTTTATTTCTTCTAATTGTTTGCCCTGTTTATAATTAGAACTTCATGTTTTTGTGTGACAATGTTTTGTTGATTCAAGCATTTCTAACGAGGAACAAAAAGAGGTATTTTTACTTCAACTTTATACATGTGCTCTGTATTTAAAGAAGCCCTGATGTGATGCTGGGATTTTATTTTTCTTAGGCCTCTCTTTCCTTACTGATACACTGTCTCTAGAGTAAGAGAGGGAACAGCAATGTCTACAGTAGACCACACGTCAGCATAGGTTTGGCAGCAGAGTGTAAGCGTTCTTCATGCTTCACCCACACTGTTCTTTTCCAAATGTGATGTCTTTTGCCTTTCGTGGGTTCACTATTTACATGTCCTAAGACAAACCACTTTTGTCACAATTACAGATTTTTGTCATTTTACGCTTTGACCTCTTTGGGAGTCCATGACTGCAAACATTTCTCTTTTGCTGTTTGTACTTTGGTTGCCAGTTTTTCCCTGCTTCTCTTCCAGTCTTCTTGCTGTGACTACTTTGTGTTGGTTTGCTTTATTATTATTTTTTTAATGCCAGTTATTCTGGTTGTTTCTGATGCCAACAGGGCTACCTGTTTTCATACTCTTTACTCTCTTAGCTATATCATGACTACTCCTGCTGTTCCTGAGAAGAGCACAGCACCGTGTCCCAAATGCCAGAAGCAGTTTCCTCACTCAACTGTACCCTTTAGCAGCATCTCAGCCACACACTCAGAAACCTTTATATGCACTGTGCATAAATGTGTGTGTACGCGTGCATGTGTGTTTGCATGTGTGTGTGTGTGTATGTCTCTGTGTGTGTGTGTGTATGTCTGTGTGTGTGTGTTTGCATGTGTGTATATGTGCTCACTGAGTTCCTCATGGTCAGCGTTCTGCACCACAGTTTCTCATTCTCCTCCCCTTCTTCCTGCTTCTCCATTGTTTCTCCCCTTCCTCTTCCCTTCATCATCCAGTCTGTACTTTGAACCCTGTCTCCTACTCTCTGGTGGCTACCCATTCACCACTACAGTTGTTTAGAAGAAATTCTGAGCAAGCTAGTGCAGCAGAGGCCTAGACTTCATGAAGGAGAGTGGGTGTCTTAGGTTTCTATTGCTGTGAAGAGACACCAGGACCGTGGCAGTTCTTATAAAGGAAAACATTTCATTGGGGCTGGCTTACAGTTCAGAGGTTTAGTTTATTTTCTTTAGAGCCAGAAGCATGGTGGCATGCAGGCAGATATGGGGCTGGAGAAGGAGCTGAGAGTTCTACATCTGGATCCACAGCCACTAGACATGGCTTAAGTTTCTAAGACCTCAAAGCCTGTTTCCAGTGACACACTTCCTCCAATGAAGCTACACCTACTCCAAGACCACATGCTACGGACCTGTGGAGTCCATTTTTATTCAAACCACCACAGTGTATTTGGAATGAAGCTAACAGTGGAGGCAGAGACATTCAATCCTACCATGTGTTCTCACCACCAGCTAGCCTCTGAGTAGACAAGAACACTAAAAGCTGTTCTATTTTCTTTCTATAAAATTGTCACTAGGGTCCCCATTGTCACTACTGAGGTCATTGGGGTCCCCGGATGAGGAATATAGTCAATTTTGTGATAGTAACTCTAAATTTAATTAAAATGACTACTTTAGAATATTCTAAAGACTTTCTTGTCATTTTCTTTTTGTATCTGGGAAGCATCTCATATTTTGTTACTGTTTACTGTCTTCTCTACTGTGATGATTTATTATACACATTTTGGTGCTTAATTTTTTTTTAAATTAAAAAAGTTTTATGTATTTCATAATGGTCATCACCTCCCTTGCTCATCACCTTCCGTATCCTATGGAAACCCCTCTTCTCAACGAGTCTGTCTAATACTTTCAAGTCTTCTTTTACTGCGTAGCACACAGAATTCAATTACAGTTCCTTGCTAAGTATGGGTGAGGTTTTTGTAGTTGACAACGTGCAACTTCTCAGTGGCTACACCATAGAAATAAAAACTCACCCTTTCTCCCAACAATCCTACCAATGCCAGTAGTTCCTCAGGGAGAGGCAAGACCCTTTCACCATCCATGATGAAATGTCGATGGGCCCAATCTTGTGTAGGTCTTGTGCAGATAACCACAACTGAACCAAGTTCATGAATGCAATAGCTATGCCTGTTAGAGGACATCTTTGTGGTACATCCCCCCATCCTATGGCTCTTACATTCTTCTTGCTTGCTCTTCTGCGTGATGTTTCCTGAGTGATGGAGGAGGTGATGTAGCTGTTTTGTTTAGGGCCAACCACACCATCATCACTTATTGTCAGCCCTTTGGCCAGTTATAGATTTCTGCATTAACTCCAGTAAGAACCTTCTCAGAGGAAGGCTGAACCTGCCACTAATCTGTGGTTACAAACATGAACATTTAGAAGGCAATTTGACAACATGACTCTTTAGCAAATAACAGTCAGAGATTCTCCCCTGGATCCCATGACCTCCCTGGCCAGTGGTTCTTAACCAGGTTGATAGAATCAGGCATGAGCTCCCTCCCTTGGTGACAGGCCTCACATTCAATCAAAAAGCAGTTGTTTGCTCTCATGATAGCAACCACAATCATACTAGAGAGCACATCTTCTTTTTCATGGTAGCTTGAAGGATTTGTAGGTAGGTAAGACTATCAATGTCTTTTCTCCTCCAGATCCTTAGATAGCATCTTCTGGCATATGAAGTTAAGCCAGGTGAAGAAAAGCCTCCAGTTCCTCTCTAGCTTAAGCTTTATGTCATAGAGCTACATACATACATACATACATACATACATACATAGTCTACAGAAGATTTTTTTGTAGATGGTTCACCTTACTAGAGAGTGGCTTTTAGTGACGCTAAAATGTATCCTACCTAAATATATAATAAAGCGCAGTAGACACATGAGAGAATCATTGGCAGGCTATGTTTTATTAATCAGTGGATGCCTATAGAGTAGGTAACTAGAGAGATGTGTGATAAGGGAAGCTTCAACATCACGTGTCTTTTATCCAGTGTTGTTAAAAAAAAAGTAATGCTAAAGTTTTAACTCATCATTTTTGCTTTAAGAAAAGTTAACTTAGTCTCTGTAAAGCCTTTATAAATCACTGAAGGAAAGGATGAAGGACACATGGCTTCTAACTCACTGATCTCATGCAACCCCACCCAGTGTTCATCTCACTAGCTCTTTCTAGACAGTCTCGAGGGTAGGACCGTGACCCATGGCTCATTCTTTTTTATTCGTTGGTTTATTTTTAAATCTGGGAAGCTCAGCTTTGCTTCCTAGTATATTATAGATACTTAATAGGCGTTTATTCGGTGAGTGACTACAAATCTTAATTTTCTGTTTATTTTGGCCTTGCCTTTTTTATGATATAAAAGTATCAAATATTTAATATGTCCAGAATGAATGACTATAGAATTTGGAAAGTGGATGTCTTAAAAGCATCAAAACTGGTGAGTGGGAGAGTTGGAGGCATTGTGAGAAAATGCATAATCAGTTTTATCTCCCCCTAACCCTCATTGGCTATCAAATGGCACCATTTGTAGGAAGGTATGTAGATTGGTAAATATTATAAGAATATTAGGAAAATTAGTCCAACCTTCTCCTCACTCTCAAACATTCTAGTAAGCTAGAACTTTAATTTCTCTCTCCTCTTTTGTGTACACACACACACACACACAGAGTCAGGCAGAGTGATACATTGACGTAACAGAGTTGAAGACAAAGCCTATTTGCAGCAGTGTACAGGGGAAAGTGGTCTTGTAAGATTACTATTTAAAAATGTTTCTTTAGCCCAACAGATGGCTATTAACATCCCTGTGATTTTATAGACACACTGGGAGGCTTTACATTGAGGGAAGCGGCCCACCTCTGATGTTCATGTTGTCCTTCCTGCATGTACCTCCTGGCTGGGGACAGTTCCGTGACCTAAGCTCTGCTCTGCAGTGGCTATCTGCTTGGTTCTGGGTTGTCATGTGACAGTCGCTTCTCCTGGACACAGACAGGCACCTCTACTTATAAGAAATTTATTTTTTAATATGTTAGGTGATGTACTCACTACCAATAGCCGATCAAATATTTAAAAATATGGAGTTAGTTAGTTAATTTCATTAAAATAGAATTGTTACAAAGTTTCAAATCTTCTCCAGCTGATTATAACTACAATAGCATATCAAGAGCAGCAAGAATATTAAAATGGTTTTGAATTTATTGCCATCTCTTCAAGGGGATTTATTACCATCTCTTTATGCGCACATTTTATATATTGTCTTCAATGTTCCCTCGAGGCGTTATTGACATAGCACAGGTGAATATAATGGGGAAACCCCACAGGAAGCCCCAGAAGTTATTTTGCTGACTAAATTATAGAGCAGCTTGGCTCTCCGCTGTACTCTGGAGGTCATCTGCTGAGGATTGTTTCCTAAGCAGAGTTAATTGAAAATTGTTATGATCTTACTCAAGTATGCTCTCTGGATTTTAGTTGTCTTAACTCATATTTTCCAATGGGCCCTGATTGCGCAAATATGATATTTAAATCCCAGTAATTTTCATTGAGTCAAATTTTATTTTTATGACCTTTCATCTCAATTTCTTCATCTGTTGAGATCATCCATGCCACACAGACCTTGTCCTTTGGTCACACTGTCCTTCCTGGGAATGGGTCTTAACCGCTCAAACCTCAGGAAGTATTGACGATGAGTAATATTCCATCATCCGTGTGTGACTTCACACTTCGCCTTGTGCACTAACCCATTGTATCTGGGATTGTTTTTTTTATCAAGTTTAGGTTGAAAATAAAAGAAGCGTCCTACTCTTAGCATAGGCAACTAGCATCTGTCTGTAAGTTTACATCAATGTGTCCCTTGAGTTCTATTGGGGTCAAAGACTTCTTGGATTATCTTATAAAAGCCATAGTCATTATGTCCAGCAGACTGTTCTTAGGAAAATCCTTCTGCTTGTTAGTTTTAGAGACTGGGGCACTTGCTAGAATACAAGTTAAGAAAGCTTGATCTTTGGTTCACTGGTTACAAGAAATGCATGCAAGTGAGTGGATTCTTACGTTATTTTCTTGATTTGGGTGATTTAACGTTGAAATCCAAATGATTCTTCTTTTCCATTCCTTTTACCCCGACAACCCCTCACACTGGCCCCACTTGTACCTCTGCAGGCGAGTCACTTTGTAGTTATTCATACCAACATGGTATAGATTCAAGACAATTCCAAAAGAGTTGTCAGGGACAATGAACTTAGATGGCAAGCCAGGTTTGAAATCATAAACAGATGAATACTTCTCATAGCTTGCTCTTTGACTATTAAGAATTAAACATTTTTTAAGTTGCTAATTTTTCTGGAATATGACATAAAGCTTGCTCTGCTGGGGTATGCCTCAGTTTGCACAAAGCTCACCATCAGGCCTGGAGGGGGGGGGAAATAACAAGTCAGCGCTCAGTATTTTGAGAGTTGTCCTCATTTTTGGTCTAGGGAGGCCTACTTCAAAGGCTCAGTCTAAAAGGTCCTTAGCTTTTCAACTTTTAGCTTTTATCTAAAACAGACAAGATGCTTGAGAAAGTCCCTTTCATTTTCTGTTTGAGTTGACACTGACACACTGGGTTGGGCTTGTCCCAAAGCACCATGTCTAACTTGCTTCCTTTATGTGGTTCTAATTGGGACTGGCTCTCAGGAGAGTCAAATTAGAGCTCCTGCAGACGCAGCTCCAGTGCTGGCAGTTGACAGCAGCAGCCGGCACTGCCTCTTGAGACACGTAAGACAGCCACTTAGTGTTTGTTCCTACAGACTTTTGACAAACGGCCCTACCCTGACCATGGACCTAACAGACAGCTTTTGTTAGGGGTCTGGAGTCATGCCCAAAATCTGTGGCTTTTCCGTAAGCACCTTGCTTTCCTTTGTTCTTTAGGTCCCTTGTGCGTCATGCTTCGGTTTGCTCGGAAGCATTTGCTAATTTTTTCATTTGTGCCTCTCGTCTAGCATCCTCACTTAATGGCCCCTGGCTGAACCAAATCAGTTCTGTGTGAGTGCACGCAACTGAACTTTGAACACATGAACGTTCTGTTGATGAAAGTAACACGTGATGGATTAGACTGTGCTCATTTCCATTGGACAGTATAAGAGCAAAATTGACCAGCAACAAGAGGATATGATCTAAGACTCCTTTGAAGGGTTCGTTTGTTGATTGATTACCTCCCAGGCTCCAGGACCTTTGAAGAGATGGGTTTAGCATGTTAAGTTTAACAATATTCCTGTAGCATTCCTAGTACCATTATTATTTTTTTTTTATTCAGATTTCTGAGGGTTCTATTTTGGATAGCGTCAGGACAGGAAGCTTTTATAACAGGTTAAAATTGCCTCATACATCTGAATTTAGTTACTGGAATATAAGTACCTTCCAGTGCCTTTTAAAAATCCTATAGTTTTTGAGTCTGAGAAGTAATTTATGACTGTAAAAATTGGAGTGATAAGCTGGAGACCAAGATAGGAATTGCTTTTCCCTACAACCTACAGGATTGGGGTGGGGTGTGAGAGAACTGTCTGTCCCGCTCTTGGCCTCTGCAGTGTACTGGTAGAAGGGGAGAACTTGCTTCTAAGCTCTGTGCAAGAGTGCCAAACAACTTTCAACTTGAAGTATGGTGAAGTTTGATCAGCATTATGTGTCCTTGACCAGGGTTGCTTAAAAAAAAAGAAGGTTATATTTAATGTGATAAATATACTTACCACCACAGACATCCTCCTTTGCCTTTCTTTGAAATACTTTGAGTGATATCAGAGCTTCCTTTGCAGTCAGAATGATCCAAGGCTATGGGGTAAGAAACAATAGAGGCTAAGAGAGGCTATAGTAGGAACGTTTCCCCCTTGCTCGCTTAAGATACGTTTCCCAGGCCCTTCTCAGTTGTCCAGTATTGAAAGAAGACAGAGCACCTAAACGTTAGAGAGACTTCTTCCTGATTAAAATCTCAGGAGTAGGTAAGTTAAATTTAAAAAATGGGCTTTCTGGATGCTTTGTTTCAGTTAAAAAGCAATGGATTTTAATTCCTCGGGGAAGATACTTCTAGCTTTTCACTGATGACTTCCATGTCTTGTTTGCATTTGTGGACTGATAACTATCCTCAAAGCTTGCTGCCACTTCTTTTCAGTGATTTCTTTACATTCTTGGTGAGGAGGAAATGGCCTCAGGGGTGGTGCTGAACAGCTGTGATGCCAGGTCTCCATTAAATCTCTGTGTGTCTCATAGTCAGACCACACAGTCCAGCCACATAGTCAGACCACATAGACCCCCCTTCCTCAGCAATCCTGTCTCCCCCTGAGATTTGGAAAGAACTGAAGAGAGAGATTTGGAAAGAACTGAAGAGAGAGAGAGAGAGAGAGAGAGAGAGAGAGAGAGAGAGAGAGAGAGAGAGAGAGAGAGAGAGAGGTGGAGGGAAGGGGGAATGGGGAGAGGGAGAAATCCTAAGAGTTCTCAAGTGGCAAAAGGACTATGAAATAGAACTTCTGGTGCCACCGTACTTAAAATGTAAAAGACTAGTTGCTATTAGATATGCTATATTTGCAAAGATTTCTATACTTAGAAAATATTTTACTAGGTAGTGTTTAATTGCTATTAATTGATATATATATATTACATATATTATACATAGTATATATAGGTCATAATATATATTAATGGATATATAGAGATGTGTATATATATATATATGTGTGTGTGTGTGTGTATGTCTGTGTCTGTGTGTGTCTGTGTGTGTGTGTGCTAGGTTTGAGTCCTCTCAGTGGAGATAGTAAAAATTTTTTGTAATATTCTTAGCTTAAAAACAATATTATTAAAAATGTCCTTGCTACTTTATAGAATTCCATTTGTTGACATATATTGGTGAGCTCAGGGCAAAAGGCCAATGTTAGCAGTACAGAGTGATGCAGCCCTTCCTCAAACACTACACGCCATTCAGCTACTTGCTGCATTTCTGCTGTTTCATCTGATCATGGGGTAATAGAGCCCTCACCATACAGGGCTGTAGGTAATATTAATTGAACAAAAGTGTGTGTGATGTTTGCACAATAGGGCACTTAGTAAAAAGTAACTATTGCTTTATCGTAGTAGTAAGAGAACATAGGAGGAACAACACTTACTGCTTCAGTGTGTGGAGTTCTGATTCCCAATAGTTGGCATCCCTGATACTTCCCTGGCAAGCCATTATTATGTATGTTGGTAATTTTGTATAATGTGAACCCATTAAAATTCAAGGATAGCTTCTGGACTCCACTTTTACCGTTCAGGCTTAAACTTGCCCTCACTAGTGATGTATTGCAATAAACATGAAGAATTCTCAATCTTACATTTATTATTTAGTTTGTGATTTCAGTTAATGCATATACCTGAATATGAGCACACATACCCCTTAATGTAGGGCAAATGCTTCCTCCTTTTGGTTAAAATAATGCTTTCTCTTGAAAACCACCTGTAAAGAACTGGTGGGCATGAAATTGCTGCTCTAAACATATGGATTTTATCCAGGAACACTGCAAGGGAGCATCAGATCATTGCTGCCAGTGAAGTGAAGGCTGGGACACTAACAGGGTTCTTAAAAATCTCAGCATAGGAATTTATCGTAATGAGGGCATCTCTAGCTCAACTAGGTTAGCTTTATTCACCAGATAGAAGCATCGTAAGAAGACTACTTGCGCTTCTGTAGTTGTGACCTATTTGTATGATATAATCTGATCAGGAAAAGCTAGTCATGTGTTCAGATCATCATCTGAAAATTATGTCTATGGATGAATGATTCATTAGCTTGCTCTAGAGTAATTAAAAGAGAATTCCCTAGGAAGATGAGGTTACAGTTTCAGCATCAGAACAGTTGCTAGGGACCATTTACAGGGATTCCGGGAATCCGTTGATACTAAGAGATTTTTTTAAATGCTATTGCTAGTTTTAACTTTTGATTTTCAAGAAAGTTGAGAAGTCTTTGGAAAATAAAGTTGTATATGGTCTCATATGGCAGTAATGTTTTATCAGATGACCCCAGTGTCCAGCATTGCCAAGCACTTGACAGCAAATGATCCAGTAGAAAATTGTTTTTGAAATGTTTCTCCATCATTGCCTATTGTAAGCCGTAGGGTTCTTGCTTATGTGATTTAATTCCAGAAACACTTAGAGAGTACTGATTACAGATATGAATTTTGATGGAAAGTATAGCCATCAATGCAGGCAGCGCTCAATTTAGGGGTATGTGTGGAAGCTGAGACTGAGCACATCACAGGGAGGCAAGAAGGATAATCCAGATGCGATGTGGGTGATGATGACCTCATGAGGTACCACCCTGTGGGTCATCTTGTATATTCTTGAAGAAAGGCTTCTCAAAAGTGGTCAGTGAAGATGTGTACAATCATGCAAGGTAGAGAAGAGGGGAAAGAGAGTGGGTGAGAAGATTCCAAGGTAAGGAAAAGTATACTGTTTGGGGAGTAATAGGATGCCACTGTCACAACAGTGGGGAGCATGCAGTGTCATTGAGGAGACAGGTGGCAGGGAGACAGTGTTCACCATGGAGTGCAGTGGAGCCAAACTATGTACGAGTGAGCCCATGGACCTGACAGAAATGCTGTGCCTGGGGAGGGGTGTGTTCATAAAACTCACTGTTTCTAACTTGGACACTGAGTGACCTGGTTGAGTAGATATTTCGGTGGAGAAATTGACTTGAAGATTTTTGTAGTGATAAAAAAAATCTATCCCTATTTGCATGTTAGTTAATACTCAATTAAATTAATTAGAGTGTACGCATCTATTTAAAAACTTGACCTCTGTTACTGCTTAATATTATTATGGAGTCTAATTTCTACTAGGCTAATTCCTTCCAATCTGGAAAGGTCTATGACTTGAGTTTTGAGGAATCACATATTTGTGACAATTGTCAAGGATCTAGATTCTGAGGCGATCCATTCTCACTGACCTAGTTTATTTGAACTGGAATATCACCGCCACCAGCTGAGGAGTGTCTCACACAATGGCAGTGGAGCTGAAGTTCATCATCCTGACTGCAGAAAGCTTTCTCTGTACATCCATTGCATTTGCATGTGCACTCTCTGGGCTTCTTTGAATCCACCTGCCCCAAGAGCCAGAATGAAAGAGAGGAGGCACACCTGAGGGCTTCACACAGGAACAGATCTCCACGCTCTTCTGTGGTGAGCCTTTTCTCTTGTCAGGATGGCCCTTCAACTAATCCATTCATTAGGCGATGGCTCTCATGTTAAGATTGAGTTTTAAATATGCCAAAAATACTCTCCTGCATTTTCTTTTGAGTATCTAAGGAGATCTAGAATAAGACAACTTCTATAAAGAAGATTATCAATATTTTTTTAAAAAAGTAAATACTTAAAAAGCAAGAAGTCTGGTTCAGCTTGAGACACGTATCCTTTAGAGTCATGAATAGATTTGGGGTGAGCGTGATGATGCCTTCTCATGCTGGTGGGTGTCTGTTGGAGGGATCCTGGTTACTGTCTGCTCTCTTTCCTTAGGTAAGAGAAGAGGACTGGATCCCATTGGTTCAGCATTAACCTGTAAATGTGTTTTCAATTTAGACGTCTGAAACTGTATTATGGTAATCATTGGAAGTTTTAAATTGAATAGCAAGCTGTGGTACAAATTCAGGTTACAAATTAGGAAAATGCAGGTGAGAAACACACATGTTGCCAAAGGTCTTTCTCTCAGATTATTCAACCCTTCTCTTGCTAGCACCTTGATGGTAGAGATGTTGTGAGTCTCTCTTAAATCTGAAGTTTGGGGTTTTGCACATTTGGGGAAGTGGCTGTTCCAGTCTCTGTGTTTTGCACCTATGGAATACTTATCTGTAGCATACACACGCATGTACTAGGCTTGGTCCGAAGATGTGTGCAGATTCCAGGGGACACATAGATACAAGACCCTTAAGTCGAAATGTGAAGTTTGGGGGTCGGGAACCGAATTAAAATCATGGGAGATGAGAAAAGGGAAGTGCTGTATTCCGCCAGAGTGGAAAGCCTGCCGCTCTGTGCTGAAGTGGGAAACATGGAATGCATCACCCTGCCTCTTGACAGCTTCACCTTGGAGAGAAGCAAATTCAATCCTTCCAGTTGCTGTTTTGAAGCTAAAAGTGTTTGACCAGTTCAGCCCCTGAATGGTGTTTAAGGAATAAAGAGAAAAGGGCAGGAAGTACTAATTGGCAAATTACTCCTTGTTATTTAGTTTGGCTTCCAAGTTAGAGAGTTCGCTAATGAGGAGCTTTGTGAAAGTTGCCAGTAAGCAGGACCAGGGAGCTTTTTCTGCAATTACTATTTAATGTGAGGGTATTCCCGCCACACATTGTACCATTTAGGCCGTCACTTTCTGTTAAACAAATATTGTCCTATAATGATTTTTAAGCCTCTCTCTATGGATGCGTTTATGATTCCGAACCATCTAAACGAAGCACAACTTCCAAAGAGGAGATGAATGGGTTTTTCATGTTACACGGTACTTAGAGGGATGTTATCACTTCACAGTTTCTCAGTGTTCAAAAAAAGATTACATTTACTTAACAGCTTCTTCATGGTTGTCCTAATCCTAATTAGAGAAAGCAGGACATTGACTTTAGAAATAGTTCCAAACTATGATTACCACAAAGAGAATATGGCCTGTCTATTCTAGCACCTCAGAATGTTAACAGAGAATGTATTTATGTAAAAAGTGACAAAATGTTTTTGACAAATTTTAAAAAAAAGGACTTCAAATTCCAAACCACCTTCTGACTGGATGACTGTCACTGTGGGATGGCTCTGTTCAGGCATGAGTCAAAGTGGTTCAGAGTTTGTGTCTCTGTGCTTTGTTGGGTACCACTGAAGTTTCATGCCACACTTATCAAAAGCCATGCCGAGAATGAGGAATTTGAATTGACTCTAGGAAAGGAGAATTTCAGAATAAATACTCATATCAATCGTCATTAACCGTCCTAGAGTATGGCTCCATCCTTTAAACAAGAGGCAGGGCTTTGGCTGGATCCTTCTGTTCAGTGGAGTTGAGAGGACAAAGGGGCTTTTCCTCTCCTGACTGACAGAACTTTCCACACTCCAAGTCTGTTACTTGGCAGGGGGGGTTCATCAGTCAGCCTAACCTGAAGCGGTGGGCGCCACTGAAATAACTGTGAATTAATGGGCAGTTTCCTCTCCACAATTAAATGTCTCACAGAGGAACAATTTGTATATGCTTTTTGGAAATGCTAATAGCTCCTCAGGTAGCAGTCTTGCCTCCTCTCTTCATCCTTACAAAATTCCATCTCCCAGAGTGGGACTTAGCTGTGCGGGGAGGTGCAGAGCAGAGGGGTTAAACTGCGAAACGGAATACTTTTCTGATGAAATGGGAGTCTGGAATTTTTTTTTTTCTAAAATTTCACTTACCTGATTAAAAAGCATAAAATTGATTATTTTCCTCCTAGTTTTAATTTCTTTACATTGGAGTCTCTGTGTGAGAACAATGGGAATAATTAAGGGCAGAGCGTGTTGGTTCTGTGTCTCCTGTGGAGTGAACACAGGATTCCCTCATCGACTGGTCAATGGCCCAGCTTCTTTCGATTTATCCATCCAAGCACTCTATGTGTCTTTTTCCCCTTGAAAACGTGCCCTTAAATTTGTGCCAGGAGGAAATTGCATTTGGGAGATGCTGTGCACTATGGAGAGCCATGCCACAGCAACATACGTGCACACACATGCGCATACTTGCCTGTGCATGTGCACAGACACAGCACACATGATTTATAATAGCTTAAATTGCTTCCTGCTAACTGATGGGGATTCAGTACACTTACCTTTCTCTTTTGTGTAGATGATTTTGTTAACAAGGTTGGGGGATTAGGGGTTGATAACACCAGAATAGGGGTTGGAATAACACCAGACTTTGGATGGGAAAATGATCAGGAAATTTTTCCTTAGTGGTTCAGGTAGGCTACCAGAGAAGTCTGATTAAAGCAGTGCCCGCCACCCCCATGGATTTGGAGAGGAGAGAGAATAGTTTACATTTTTAATAAATTAGTCCAAATTCAAGATCCTTCTAATTTTGTAGTATATTATTTATATAATTCAATAAATTACATAATATTACAATAATATTCTTGTTATCGGCAGTCCACTGGGCAGGAATTTCATGTTTCTGTCTCACTGTAATTCTCTCCCCATCTGGCCTTTGGTGGTCACTAGTCTACTCTCAGTTCCACTGATGCAGACTTTTCAGACTCCATACAGATGTGAGATCATGTGGTATTTGTTTTTCCGTGCTTGGCTTTCTATAGACACAATGATAGTCCATCCACGTTGCTGCAACAGACAGTATTTCATTATTGTGATACCTGGATACTATTCTGTTATTCACGTGTACCACATTTTACTCCACTAGCCATTAATTGACAGTGAGATGTGCATATTTCTTTATTATTGAGAACAATGCTGCAGCGAGTGTAGGGGTGCATGCGTCTCCTGCATGTGACTTCATTCTCCTAGTACTTAGCGTGATGGCTAGCAGTTTTCAGTCTAAGCTTTTGAGAATCTTCTCTACTGTTTTCTGCAGTAGCAGTACCAATCTACATCCCCAGGAGCTGTAAGGCTTTGTTACTCTTCAGCACGTCTCTTTAGTCTTTTTACAACTGCCATTTTTAGTAGGGCAAGGTATGGTGAAGTGCCATTAATCTTCTGGTTTGCATTTCTTTGAGGCTCGATGCTATGGAGTGATCATTTCTGTTGACTACTTATATCGTCTCTTTAAAAAATGTCTATATAAGTCTGTTGCCCATTTTTCTATTGGGTTATTTGAGTGCATTTTTGCTATTGTGTTTTGGAGCCTCTTATATAACCTGCTATCAACCCTTTGGTCAGAGGAGTAGTTTGCAAAACATGTGGTCACATTATGGAAGTTGTCTCTGTGCTTGACAGATTTTTTTTATTACTGTGTAGAACCTTTCAAATTTTATGTAATTGCATTTGTATGCTTTTGGTTTTGTTTCCTGGGTTTCTCTAGGGTCATCCCCAGGCAGTTGTGCCCAGGCAGCATCCTGAAGCATCCCCTCTAGGTTTTCTTCTAGTGTGTAGTTTAATTATATCACACTGCACATGTAAGTGTTTTATCCATTTTTGAGTAGAGTTTTGCGAACCAAGAAACAGGAGCCTCGTGACATTCTTGTGTGTGTGTGTATGTGTGTGTAGATAGAGCTTCCCAGTATCACAATGGAAACGTTGATCATTCTTTATTCAAATCATGTTCTTAGTGTGACTGTTGAGTCAGCTGACCACAGCATGTTGGCTTTCAGTTCTCTTCCAATGCTATTTCCGTGCTGTTTGGTCGCAATGACATTTTAGTCAATTTTGAAGTATAATTCAGTGCACTAGGTCCTTTTCTCCCATGGTACCCATGGATATTTGACAATTTTTTTGTGGCTACTTAAACATTTTAAAAGTTTGTAGTAGTTCATTGACAGATATCGTTGGTATTTGGATAGGGATTGCACAGAACCTGAATTTTTTTTTTTTTTTGGCTATTTTGGACTTTTTAGCACTATTTATTTTTCTAAATCCATGAACATGGAATGTCTTTCCAGTTTTGTATTATCTATAATTTCTTTGAAAAATTTTATCATGAAATAATGGTAACTATTTGAGGACCTAGATAGATATAGTTAATCTGATTAAACATAACATGGTATATCTGTGTAATAAAATCCTTGCACATTAACTTTATCAATATTTTCAAGTTCAGTGTTTTTATCTAACAGTTTAAAATGAAAGGAAAACCAGGAATGCTGGCACACACTCTTGATCCGAGGACTCGGAACAAAGGCAGGCAGGTGGAGCTCTATGAGTTTGAGGTCCAATATGGTCTATATAGCAAGACCCTGGCCAGCCAGGCCACCTGCTTGAGTCCCTTAAAAATAAGATAAAACACCAGGTGATCCTGCTGCACACCTTTAGTCTCTGCACAAGGAAGGTAGAGACAGACAGATCTTTCTGATTTTTGGGGCCAGCCTGGTCTACAGAGATAGTACCCAATCAAGACTACACAGAGAAACCCTGTCTCTAAACAAACAAACAAAAGATAAAATAAGATAAAAATTAAAGTAAAAGGTCATTAGGGCTGATTGCTGACATACTAGTTTGAAGTGTGAGGTATAAGTTTTACATGGTATTTTGAGATTTAGGAGTATTGTGACGTTACTATACTACTTAAATATAGAAGACACTTTCAGATTGTTCCTACATTCTTTTTGTCAAACTCACTGTCTCTAAAATTGCAAAGAGAAGCCAAAACAATCTCAGAGTCAGTGTAATCCCTATCTAAATACCAAGGACATTCATCAGTGAACTACTAAAAAACATCTAAAATGTGTAAGCAGCCATAAAAATTGACAAATATTCATGGGTATCTTGGGCAAAAAAAAAAAAAAAGATCAAGTACATTGAATTATACGTCATAATTTGATTTTTCTTCATAATTGATTTTTTCTTGTTTAAACCCTTCAATTCTCCTTCCTTTAGACTAATGCTATTGTTATACAAACACATTACTATAAAGCAATGATAGAAACACCACAGCTCTTGGTGTACAGTTGAACATGTGAGCTAACAGCGGGTAGTTCTGACTGACACTGTACCAAACTGCACTCAAGCTGTCAATCACAGCTGCAGGTTAGTCAAGATACACTGTAGGGGAAAATCTGCTGATGAACTCACTTAGATTGTATCAGAGACTGCATGGGCCTATCCAAAGGGCTGCTCGTACTGTGTCAGTTTTACTTCCCCAGAATAAGATCTGTGGATGAGTGAGGGCACCCCAGACAGAGCCATGAATCTTGGACAGGACATCCTGCTACTCTCCTTACAAACGGCTTGTTAGAAGAGAGGCAGTGAAGAAGAGAGCCCCCTTTTTTCAGAGGCTGTTTACTCTGCATGGCTGACATCCTCTGGACCTTGTTTCTCATCTCTCCAGTTTCATGCCCTGCCAGTCTTTCGTTCATACTAGAGATACTATACTCTTCATACTTGAGATAGATCAGACTTCTGGTTTCTAACATGTTCCTGCTGTCTTTTGCCTCCAGACAGAAAGGGAGGTGTTTTTCTTCACCTGGCTAACCCACAGGAGTATTTTAGATCTCAGCTGGAGCCACCCTCCTGGGAAGCATGCTTTACTCTTCTTTCCCAGCTCCCCAGATTAGGGTAAGAACCCCTTTCTCCTTCAGTTAGAGCGTGCATCCAAAATTACAGGCCTTAAGAATACCATGTTTTAATCTGTGCACCGTTTATGACTTATGGTTGATCACCAGCTAGGTATTTATTGCTTCCTGAATGAATGACAGCATGACTACCCCAAACAGAAGGCAGCCAGTGTGTCAGTGTGGCTGGTTAATCTTGGTTGTCAAGTTGTTATACCTGGGAAGAAGGCAAACGAGGCATCACCTTCATCTCCATGGCCTGGGAGAGTTTCCTGATTGTTGTTTGATTCAGAAAAGACCCATCCTCCTGCACATCCCTGAATAAGATTGAATAAGAAAGGCAGCTGACTAAGCCAGTAAGCAGTGTTTCTCCGTGGTCTCTGCTTCAGTTCCTGCTGCCAGGTTCCCAATTGGAGCTCCTGTCCTGATTTCCCTTCCTACAGTCCTGACTGTAAGCTGTGAGCTGGAATCGACCCTCTCCTTCTCAGGGTGGTTTTGCTCTATATTTTATCACAGTGGCAGAAAACAAACTAAAATAGTCAGTAGGCTGTGACTCTTGTACATGGGTTTGACAGGGAGTTATCATCTTATTCCTGAATACATTTTCCTGAGTAAGATCTTTTAAATCTGTTGATTTAGGGCAAAAAGAAAGCTTGGTTTCTGTTTTGTGTAATTTAATTTACTTGCTTCTGAATATATTTTACTGAGTTGGGTCTTAAGTCTGTTGGTTTAAGGGGGAAACAAAAGCCTGATTTCTATTTTATGTACATTTATTTTATTTATTTTTCCTTAATATATCGCACCATGTTGCAGCTTTAAGCAAACTGATTGTGGTTTTGTGATTCTCAGTAAGATAAGTAAAATGATTGAGACAAAATAATATTTCATAAGACTACTTTTATTTAATCTGAGGCCCTGTTCTTTGAGCGTGTCTTTTGAACTTTTTTATATTAAAAATGTTTATGAAAAGATAAAAATGCATTGAAAATGAAAAAAAGCATCTCTCTTTCCCAGTTTCACAGTTGATGGGGAACTGTGGGACTGTGTGTTTCCTCTTCAGTTAAGGTGTGGTGTGTTACCTTCAGTGTGGAGATGAATAAGGTAGCAAGGCAGAAAGAAGAAAATGCTTTCACGTCATTAAGAAGTGGTTCTTCTCACCCTAGCAATTCCCTCTGTTTCTACTCAGCCTAGTCTTCTGTCTTGAAACTCAGCAGCCACACTCAAAGCAGGTTGTATTTGATGACTGCTCCTTCCTTTCATCTTTGACTACCTTGTCCTCTTTGAAGTCTGTCCTCCTTGGGGGCTGTCATACGTAATAACTCCTCCTTTCTCTCCACCTCCTTCTCTCTGCCTTCCCTCCGCAGCTGGGGCTGTTCTCCTCAGCTGTCCTGTGTAGTTTCTCTGTGGAAACTCTGTGGAAATCCCGTTTTGACACTACTTCATCTTTGTCTGCCACAAACTGTTACCTGCATTTTATATGTGATCTGTATGTATTTTGACAACTTCACATTTCTAGCTTATATCTTTTATTTTCAGTCATTTGATTCTCTCCCTCTCTTTCTCCCTCCCTCTTCCTCTATTTCTCCCTCCTCCTCCTTCCATCTCTTTTTCACTTCCCTTTCTCCCTTCCTCCACTCTCTTAAGACAGCATCTCACTAAGTAGCCCTGGTTACTTGCTGTGTGAATGAGTCTGTCATGAACTCATGTCAATTCTCCTGCCCCTGCCTTATGAGTGGTGGGAGTCTAGGTATGTTATATAACACTTGGCTTACTTCAGATTTTTGTATCCAGTTTTTATACTGTTGTTCTCACTCGGTTGACCTTTTTACCAGAAGCACCTCACACTCCAACATGCTTCGCCTCCGCCACCTTCTCCCCATCTCAGTTGGTGGGTCCAACACTTGGTTCTGTCCGAGATCCTAGATTCTGTCTTTCTCATTTCTTCCTCATTTCTTGTCACCAGGTCCAGGTGACTTACTTTCTAAGTATGGGGTTCTTATCCTTCCCCCAACCCCAAGCAGCCGGCGACTGGCTATGACATGCTTACAAACATCATTGTATGAGTGTCAGGGAATCTGTCGAGAGAGAAAAGGGTGAGTGTGTGTTCCTTAAGGCAGACTCCTCAGAGGGAAGGTGGGGTTATCTGAAGTCTGGAACAGGTCTTTGTGTGGTTCAAATGGACTCCAGAAGTGAGCATTTCTGTCTTAAACATTGTATAAGTCAGTTGTTTTCATCCTCAGGGTATCCTGCTGCCTGTAGGCCTATAGCATTTTTCTCTGTGACTACTGGGACACCCTCTGGCCTTCAGCCCTTCTACCTTTAACCAGGTTGTCAGGGCCATTATCTAATATAAAAACCTATTGTCTCCTACACAAGGCTTTTAGCACGCCTCATTACCCATCAGAAAAATCAAAGCATTTCTACAATCTGGCGCCTTCCCCCTCTCTGGTTCTCTTCCCTTCATTTACTCTGTAGCCATGTGGGATTTGTCATGTCTGAGCACCCCTTGCTTTCCTCATTTTCATGCTCTCCTGTGTCTCATGTCTCCCTTCGTTTGCTTTTCACCTGGCTTACCATTGTTTATCATCGCATACCTGATCCATATACCATGTCCCCAACCCCGGCCCCCAGGAAGCATTCCATATGTTCACGTACAATTCTGTGAAAATCTCATTCCCTCCTCTTACTGGGTTTTCCTGTTGTAATATATTCTTTTCTCATGTTTCTAAGAAAGGGTAACTGTGAGGTTGAGGAGCATGTCCTGTTGTCTTTTTTCCAGTCATTGAATGTTCCTACATCTTCACAATGAAAAACTGTGCCAGTAAGAATGTATCCATTCATTTACAGAAAAATGTTTATTGAGGGGCTAGAGAGATAGCTCTGGAGTTAAGAGTACTTGTTACTCTTCCAGAGGACCTAGTATCCACATGGTGGCTTACAATCATCTGTAATTCCTGTTTCAAAGGGTCAGATACCCTCTCCTGGCCTCCATGGGTACCAGGTATGCACATGGTACAAATACATATGTACAGCAAAACAACTCATACATATAAAAAGACTGAAAATAGCATTTATTGAATGCTTACTGTGTGTCTGAGTTATCATGTACATGGTGTTACAGCAATAACTTTTAAAAGTATTTCTTGTGTCAACAGATATTCTGTTCTATTGCTTATGCTGTATTAACCTGATAACTTTGTATTTCCAACACCATTTTCACAAGAAAAAGAGATTTCTTCATAAACAACGAACAGGCCAGGCCTTTTCCCAATGAACAATTGAATCTTTGCCTGCTATTTATCTTTCTTTTTGTTTTTCTACTATGGATAAAAAAATACTTTCCTTTTTACTATGAATTTCCAGAAATACAAGTATTTCTTCATTATCATTGTGTTGAACCTCATCTGTGATAGATACTGTTCTTTGAAATTAAGAAATGATGGTGTGTCCTTACCAGCTACCCTACAAAGCTATCAGCTACCCTATCAAAGCTAGCAGTCAGTACACAGGCTAATGAACTAAACAGACAACTCTGAAAAGAAGAAACATAAATGGCCAATAAATCTTTTTAAAGTGTTCAATATTTTTAGTTATTAGAATATGCAAATTGAATTACTTTGAGAACCATGTTAGCTCAGTCAGATGGGCTATCATTAGGAAAAAAGTGGCAAGGGCTGGAAAGGTGTTGAGGCAAAGGGACACTTGCTTATTTTGTGTGGGGATGTGAACAGGTGAAGCAATGTGGAAATCAGTGTGATAGTTTCTTCTTCTCCTCCTCTTCCTCCTCCTCCTTCTTCTTGTATTTAAACAGCCACAACTTTAATCATACCCATAAAGGAAGCCAAGAATATTCTTTAGACAACAGCAGGCCAAGCTGAGCAGCAGCAGTCGCTACCCACTAGGCTTGGGTGTAGGCTTAGGTTTTTCAAAACCTACTTTAATAAGGGTTCTTAAATGCTTTAACCTTCCTTGTAGCCCAGCATCCACCAGAGGTAGTGGAAAAGATAGGTTATTAGGATGAAGGGCAAGTGTATAGAAATAGTACTTAGGGGAGATTCCAATCTTCATTGTCAGGATACCTGCTGTCCGGTCTACTAGCAAACCACCAAACACGAATCAGCAACTGCAGTTCAGTTGTGGCAGCTTCTTAATAAATTAGCATGTGACCTAGCTTTGTCCTTCCTGGGGATGTAAGAAGAGTTCTCTATCCTACCACAGAGATGCTTCCACGGCGGTGTCCGTTGCTGCTCTAGTCTTGAGAGCGAGGAAATGGGATCAGCCACGACTCCCATCAACTGATGAATGGATAATGAAAATATGGTCCATATGCACAGTGGAATTTTATTCAGCTGTAAGGAGTAATGGAATTATGGGATTTGCAGGAAGATGGATGGTTCTGGAAAGTGTCAAGTGAGGTAACTCTGACTCAGAGAGACAAATCCTATGTTCCCTCTCATATGCAGATCCTAGGTCCTAATTTACACGTAGGTGCATAAGTGTAGCTATGGTTGTAGCTGTAGGCTATTAACTACAAATGGAACAAGAGGGAAAAGGAAGTTTCAAAAGTGAGGGAGCAGTAGAGTTCTCCTGACATGAAAGTAGAAAGGAGGTTACAGTTAAGCCAACAAGGAAAGGAGGGAGAAAGAGAGCGAAAGGGATGTGCTGTGGGGAACGGGCAGGGAGCTCTGATGAAAAGCTGCTACACAAGTACGTGGAGCTGAGGCTGATCACTAGAGACCACGTGAAAAAGCTGAGCACGGTGGCTTGTGCTCGTCCAACCTAATGGGCGAGCCACAGGTCCCAGTGAGAGACTTAGCAAATCAAGGTGGAAAGCTCTTGTGGAACAACCTGAGGCACATCACGCAGGCACACAGACTTACACATTCACACACATATGCATATGCATACACATCCACTCACGCATACATATGTATACACCCAGAGACACATACATTCATATATGTACATATGTACACACTCACACACATATGTACACACAGAGAGACACATTCACACACATATGTAGAGGCACAGACACAGAGAAACACATATGTTCACACACAGACACACAGAGAAACACATATACATAGACTCATACACAGAGACACATATATGGAGGCATATGCACACAGACACATATATGGAGGCATATGCTTCTCTTGCCACTTTTCAGCTTTAATGGAGCCTCCATTGCTCCCACCGCCCTCATTCCCCGCTGCTGCTCCTGTAGCCTGGGCTCTTTCATTGATACCCTTCGGTAGTGTTGTTGATTTCCATACTTGCTTGTCTGCAATGTATTATTCTAAAACCATCTTTTATTTTAAATGTGTCTGTTATTTCCTCAACTGAGTTTTCAGTGTTTCAAATGTATTTTGAAGATCTTTCCCGTGACCTTTGACACTCATTAGGGAGCTATCTGTAATTATGCAAATGAACAGTGACAGAAACCTTAATGACACATAAATCTTTCTGTTGATTCCGTTCGGTCTTCTTCCCCATTAGTATGGTCTATCTTATTCTCTATGGTCCAGAGGGATTTTTATTAACGTGCGCCTGTTCTATGGAATGACAGGTAATAAATAATTAATAGTCTTTTGTGACAAAGAATTTTTCATGTTACGTTCCCTCAGAACTTCAAAATACTTTGATTCTGAAACAGTGTTGCTCTTGCAAATTGGAAGGACAATTGACAGACCTTTTCCCAGTGGCCTTTAGACTTGGCCAGCATGTGTAATTGCCCAAGGTTTGTTTGCTTCATATGCTAATGCAGCAGGAAAGATGAGAGGTGGCTTGCTGACAGAGCTCTGACAAGAAGGTAGCTTCCAGTATCTGCCGAGGGCCTGGGATAGACCACAGGGCCGAGCCACTGGGCCTGGGCTTTGGAGTAATCATAGCTCATAATCAATGCTGTCGTGTGTTTTGCCTATACTAACCATAACATCCTTTTCAAAAGCTGTTGTGGTATCTCACAGTGTTTTTTTTTTCTTTTCTGTTTAGTTTTAGAGAAAACTATAGAACAATGTTAAATTTGAATACACTAAATAGGATTTGAATGAAAAAATTACAGAAAAAAGTATAGTAATTACTTGAAAAAATGAGGCAGAACTAATGTAAAGAAAAATATATACACTATATTTCATGGACCCTCAAACCTGGCAGTACATCAGAGTCAGGCGAAGAGTTGTGTCACAGTGGACTGTCCGATTGGAGTCTGTGGTAAGGTCACCTCAGCATAGAAATTCCCAGCATTCCCTGCTCTGCTTCACATATCGTCTTAGCACAGCATGTTCTACCAAAGCCTCAACATTCTAAAAGTAGTACAGGCTCCAGGCTGAGGACACGGGGAGCTCAGACACTGGCTTCTCTAATTCTCTCATTCTAGGCTGGGTTAGACAGCCAAGAGTCCCCAATGTTTAGCACTGGGAGGTTTCTTCCAGTGAACTCTGTGCCTGGTGCCTAGTGCCAAGTCAACATCGTACCTTCCATGGTATGTCCAGCAAAATGGCAGCCTAGCTGTGGGTGGGTCCCTTAGCAGGCCCTCAGCTCACAAGCTAGGGTGGATGTTTCCAGGCAGGGCTAACCACATAAACATGGAGATTCAAGTCTTTCTTAGTTGGAGTAGAGATAATTGATCTTTGGGGTGGGGGCTTGAGGGAGGGTAATAGATAAAAAAAAATGTGAAGGAGTAAGGACAAGTTGCTAAAATAAAACACAGCATTTCTTGGGGTTCCCGAGGAAGCACACCAGGGAACAGTTCTGCCATTTCTCATCACTTTTTGACAATTTTGATTCTATTTCAGGTTCTTTATACAAGATTTAAAAATAACTCCAGAGAATGACATGTGAACTGTGTGTTCTGCTTTGCTTCCTTTTCATTTGCAGTGTGTCGGGAACCTTTCTATTTAAGTTGGCTGTGTATACAGAAGCTGTATTGTATACTGTTCCCCGCTCAAATGCCAGCTATGACCACAACTCCACTCGGTCTCTATGCTAACTGCATACACATTGCACAGAGATACATAATGCAAGCACACAATAGCTCACAGGGAAGGAATAATAGTTATTCTTGACTCCCAAGTAATTTTCAGACCATTGAGACCCTCCTGCCAGCCCCCGGGATTAATCCCCCCTCTCTTTTCTTTTACTCATCAGGCTTACCTTTGAGCTGACTTGCCTGAGTCAGTCAACTAATAAAACAAGATGTATCTCACAAAACAAACGTCTTTCTAACTTCGGCGGTCTGTTCCAACTAGAGGTTACCTGTGCATCAGTAACTTCCCTTCCCTCTGAATATCAGAAAATCTCAACAGAGGTCCTTCTTCTCAGAGGACTTCAGTTTGTGTCAAGTTAACAGGAAGGAAGCCAGGACAAGAACTTAGTGATATGACCATGAAGCATTCTTGTGTTTCCACTTTAAAGAAGCACAGGATGACATTGTATTATACCTTCTTGTCTTCAGATAAGAATTTAAGATTTGAATTACAAGGTCAGCAAAAGAAAAAAAATTCTTATTCCTTGACTTTCTGGTTAATATAGCTAAAAATGAATTTATCTGCCTACTAACAGCTATTTTTGTTGAGATAGAAGGTCAATGTTTATCAACCAAGAATGTTCTCCATCCTGGATTAAGAAATAGTAAAATAATAAAACGTTTGCAAGTGTTACATCCCTGTAGAAGAATACTACAGGACAAGGCCTGTAGGAAATAGTCACAAGCCTTTGAATGAGTCACTTTAGTGGAGGTTGTGTTGAGTTGATGCTTTATTTGGCTATTTTCACTTTTATTGTTTATTTTGTCTTATTGGTCTTCAACCTCAAAAGTAAGACAAGTGTTACCCATTGCCTACAAGAACTGCTCCAGTGCCTGGAGTTGTCATAGGGCCATGCATGTGGATTCCAAGTGCTGAGATTGATAATGGTTTGATAATGAGGTGATATGGCAACATCTGTCCTGTCAACAGCTGGCTTTCCTCAGCCAGTGACTGTGGCCACGCAAGCTTCACCATTAAAAGATCTTAGAAAAATGAAGTGATTGCTTACAGTTTTAGAATCCAGAAATATTTTATACACAAAAATTTCTTGGGGCTGGTGAGGTCATTTAATTGGTAAAGTGCTTGGACAGCAGTTTATGAAGTTCTGAATTTGATTGTCACCCTTCATATAAAAAGGTGTACATGGTGGGGTGTGCATGGAGTTCCAGTGCTGGGGGGAGGAGAGAGAGAGAGAGAGAGAGAGAGAGGGAGAGGGGGGGAGGGAGAGGGAGAGAGAGAGAGAGAGAGAGAGAGAGAGAGAGAGAGAGAGAGAGAGAGAATATGAATGAATTTCCAGTCCAGGTTCAATGAGAGTCTTTGACTTAAAAGATAAGGTTGATGGCTTCTGAGGAATAATACTGAGTTTGACCTCTGATGTGCACATGTATGTGTGTGTGTGTGTGTGTGTGTGTGTATGTGTGTGTATGTATTGTGCAAGAAGACAAGATGTATTAACATTGCCTATTTTAATTTCAAGTGTTGAAGTTGCAATCTGAGCTAATTTAGAGAGACTATGAAAATATACTCATTGAAAGAAATTCGGTGTTCAGCATCTTGCCAGCTGTACTTGCTACCCAGTTCTTGTGATTTAGAGGTATTATTTCGTGAGAAGGAATCTTTATATTAAGCAGACTGTTTACATTATAGCAGTTGCCTTGGAAAAAAGTCCTTGTATTCTTAGTGGTACTTTACCATCAAAGGTGTTTCCCTAAGGGATGGCAATTTGTTACTCCACAATCACACACTGTAAGGACCGAGTTTAAGTTTATACATCTTTTTGATAATTCTTAGCAAAAGACTCTTCCATATAGATACAGGTTATATTGGAAAGGAAAATGTCTCTGAGTGGGATTGTATCTTGCTTACATCCCTACTTCCTTTGTTGTTAGATCAGAAGAAGAGTTGGGAGTCCTCCTCTGTAGTCTTCTAAATTCTGTGAATTTTATGAATACATGAGACAAGTAGTCTCAAAATACTACAAGCAGTATTAAAACAGCTAAATGTATCCAGAGCTAGCCCAACTGAAGCAAAAGGGGAGAAACTGGATAGACATGAGTAGCCTGTGATACTTTGCTGTCTTTCTATCCAAAGAAGAGGGACAAATGTGTGATTATTTTTGAATAACAATAATAGTGTTAAAACTTCATTATCAGTGGTATGTTTCTGACTTGGTTTCTTAATTTTGGGCAGAAATCTTTCTTTTCGTCAATTAGGATAACAGGGTAACTCAGCATGAGAGATACAACATTTGTATTTGTTGTGGGTACATTTATTTTAAGATCTGAGAACTATTCACTCTCTATTAGCCATGAAAGCTCAAAAGATGGGAGGGAAAAAAATGAGCCAACATTTCAGTGTTTCCTTGAAGCTCATGTTTTTTACATATGACATTCTTTTCTTGTTGTTCTGAGACCAGAAAAATAAAATGTTTATCATTAAGGAGAAGTTGCAGTCATAATGGAAAATTTCACAAACTCATGTACTTCAAACTCCTCCTTCAGAGGGTGATTACAACTAATGATGTCCAGCAGTCCAAGGATGTCGTCCACATAATTGCATGGTGCAACAGAACATTACATTGTAGAACATTCATTAAAACCTTGAATTTAAATGAGGGTGAAATGTAAAAACCACATGGGAGAAGGGGCTAAATAACGATCTTTGTGCACAAAATTAAAATCAACAATTAAATAGGGAGTAAAAATGATGAATACTGCCATCTTCAGCAAAGTAAAATGCCGACATTACAAATTGTGAACTTAATGCTTGTAACATGATAAAAAGAAGCACAGAAGGCAGGAGGCCTTGCATATTTTTACTTTGTGTTACAAAGTTTCGTTTTTGTGCAGAGGACAGTCTCTGAACTGCAGTGGGAGGTTCTTAGTGTAAAAGGTAAGGCTGGGGAAGAGATGGGTTGAAATGGATGCAGCTTTGTCCCTGGACCTGAAGTCATGGACTCAGCTCTTTGCACATGTGTGTCATAGGCTAATCAGGATCAGTATGACATAGGGTGTTTCAAAGTGAGCAGGGACTCTTAGGGAGACTGAGGTAGTCTGTGAGGGCTGTGGTACCCTGGATTATGTCCAAGAACAACAGCTGGCCTCATCAAATGCCTTAGAATTACAAACATATCACGGTTGTTTATAAAAGCATGGGAATAATTTCATTTCCAATGCCAGTATCACCAAGAGGATAGGCGCAGTAATTGTGAAATACCTTATCTCTTGATCTTGAGTCCAAATATAAACGTGTTATGACATTCCTTTTGTTGAGTGGAAGTTAAAGATAATTTCTAGTTTGATTGCGTCATCTAACTTCTATTTTTGGAAAAATTTAATCATATCAACCCAATCATTTATTTATCCCTCTAACAAGCATTACTAGTGTAGTCCAGGGCTTATTTCCTGGTTTAATATAGATCAGATTGTTTGATTTATATCATAATTAGGAATCCTTTAAAAGAACATATTTAAAGGCATGTGCCACCAGGTAATGGCCGATTGGAGAGCCAAAACCAGTTCTGTCTGATGGAGTGACACTGGATGTGTCAACTGTGTTTAGGAATAGTTGGCCAATACAAATCAAAAATCTATGTTTTTAGTGATTTTGTTTTTAGTTCTGGTTTTGCCTTTGCTTTCTGTTTTTAAGAGAACAAAAGAACATCAGGTTGCTTGGGTAAGGAGTAAGGGGAGACCTGGGAACAGTTTGGGGTGGGAAAGAGCAGGATAAAAATCTACTGTATGAAATTTTCAAATAATAACTTCTCAAATAGAAAGAATACTTATGAAAAACAAGGGCATATCTAATAGAATGGTATGATTTCATTTATGAAAATTCTGCAGATTAACATTTAAAGTCAACATTTCTAGGCAGTGACTCGTATCAGTAACACTGGATTATTTTTATAGGTGGTATTTGTTTTTTAAGGAGGAATGACATTATTATTAGAATTCTCATAGATAGAACTTGCACGTTTGAATGCATGTGTACTTTAACCCTAATATATGTGTACTTGGGGGAGAAATTCATAGATCTTATAGTGAGCCTAACTGGAAATATTGATTTATCATGTGATTTCTATGGGATTGGTATAGGGTAGTAGCTATTTAAGTTGTGTCATGCTAAAATCTTATGCCATTGAACATCTTTTTGCCATTTTCTTTGACAATGTGTCTTTTTGGTCTTTTGTTCCTCATTTGTTTTTTTTGGGGGGGATGTATATCTGTGCACATGAGTATGTGTTCATGTGGGTATATGTGCCCATGTGTACATATGTAGGTAGATGCCAGAGGTAAATCTTGAGTGTCATTTCTTAGGATGCTGTCTCTTGCTTTTGAGAGTCTCTCACTGGCCAGCAAGCTCCAGGTATCAGCTGGTCACCATTTCTCCAGTACCGAGCTTGCAAGTGCACAGTCCCAAGGCCAGCTCTTTTGTGTGCGTTCCGGATTGAACTCAGGTTCCTAGGCTTGTGTGGTAAGTACTTATGGACTGAGCTATCTTTCCAGCCTCTTTGATTTTTTTTCAATCAGGCTGTTTATCTTTCAATAGTAGAGTTTTGAGGTTCTCTGCATATTTTGGACAGCGGCTTTTAGCAGATACCTTTTTACAAATGTTTGCTGCCTAGATATGTCTTGTGTTTTCCACCTTATGTTGCCTTTCATATAAGAAAAATGTTATTTCTTTCACGAATTTTCAGTTCGGTGTTGAATTTCAAAAGTTATTGTCAAACCCAAACTATCAATGTTGACAGTGTTAAATGTTCCTATCCATGAACATTGAATATTTTTCTACTTACGTAATTATTAGTAAAAGTAATCTTTTACTAATGTTTCATTGATTTCTTTATGTAAATATTAAATTTTAGAAATATTATATATGTAAGTGTTTCCTATGCCTGCATGTATGTGAACCACCTGCTTGCCTGAGGCCTGCGGAGGTCAGAAGAGGCTATAGCGTCATCTGGGATTGATGGTATCGATGGCTATGAGACACCAAGTGGGTGTTGAGAGCTGAACCTGGGAGCAGCACATTCCCTTGAGCTCTAATCTATATCTCCAGTCCTTTACAAACAAACAAACAAACAAACACACCCTTATATCTATTTTGTGAGGGCAATAACTAAATATTTTATTTTTAGGGATATGACTGTTTTAATTCCTCTTTTTTTGTTGTCAGTGTCTAAGAAGTAACTGACTTTTATATTCTAGTGTTGTATCTGCTAAATATTGCAAGTCATTTGTTGTGTGCCTTTGTCTACTCTTTGAGAATTCTGTTTAATCATGTTACCTAGCTACCTACCTACCTACCTACTTACCTACCATCCTACATACACATGCACATAGACACAGACACAGACACAGACACACAGACACAGACACACACACAGACACACACACACAGTTGTATTAGTCTCTTCTTTGTCACTATTTTTAGTTAACTGCATCTGCCAGGGTTTTAATTCAAGCATCAGTGATGAGTGGTGGGGTGGGGATGCTTTGTTCTCTCCTGACCTAAAAGCTGTGTGGGCAGCATAGTTAATTTCTGTACTGAGTGCTAGGAGCGTTTGTTTCAGTGGCATGAGCGATCTTCAAGAAGTTAAGAAATGTTGACTTTTAGTTTTTTGGGTCACTTTCTTATGAATGCTGAATCCCATTAGGTACCTATTCTGGATCTACAGATATGATCATATGTTCTTTCTTCTTTAGCCTTATGCTGCGATGGATTATATTGTGTGTTTTAAGCAACTAATGAAGTTTTATACTATTTTATATATGCATATGCTACCTTCCTCTCATCCATTCCAGTCTCCCCCTTTTCTCTACTTGGTTTCTGTGTTCCTTGCTTCACTGTTTTTCTTATGCTGTACTCCCATCACAGCTTAAGTTCAAAATGAATTTTGGCCTCTCCAGCTCCATATTTAGTTGCTACCCGTCATGCACATGTCTCAGATCAAGAAGACAGTGTATTCTCTAAGGTTGGCAACCTCACACTCTGATTACCTGCCAAAGTAGAATTCCTGTGTGTCATCATGATATTCTTGGTAAATGTGTTTAGCATGGCTGACATGTTTGAATTTCCAAGGATACAGATGCGTTCTGGTAGCCTCATGGCCTTCTCACGCTGTCCCTTCATTTAGATGGCATATTATACCAACCACTGTCCGCTCTGTCACCTCTCCACCTGGATAACTCCTGATTTCTCAAAGCTCAGCTTGACGTCAGATCCTCTGGGATGCTTTCTTTCAATTCTGCTCTCTCCTTTGAACTGATTGAATATTTGTCCTAAAATCCATACCTCACAATTGCATGGCTTTGTACATACATGGTTTAATAACCCCTATCCTGAACTAGGAGCTTATTGATTTCAGGAATTATACATTTATCTACATACTACCTGTAGATAGCTAATTAGTTTTTAATGAACATATAGAAATAATATATATATATATATATATATATATATATATATATATGTGTGTGTGTGTGTGTGTGTGTGTGTGTATATATATATATGCATTCATTTTTGTTATATGTGGTGAAAATGCAGTGCTTATTTTTATTTTTAATTTTTTTTTTTTTTAGGGTTAAAGACAGATCTTTATTTCAAACTCCGATCTACCAAATTAGCGCTTCCCACCAACTCTGGGAGCAGGGACCTTCACAGGCTTCACAATCTTTTGTTTAGGTGCTGCCTTTGTGGGGGCCTTGGCAGCAGCCATTGCTGTCTTCTTTGATGCCTGCTTAGCCTTTTTTGCTTCCTTGGCAGCCCGTATAGCCTGCTCTCGCTGAGCTTTCCGAACTTCTGGTTTCTGATTCCTCTTGGCCATTATATCAGCAAGAGATGCACCCGTGATGGCTCACTGGAAATTGACTGCATGGCGGGTCCTTTTCTTTTGAATTTCTTCCGACTGTCCTTTCTTGTGTTTTCTTCTGTAGAGGACAGTCCAATTTATCTGCCGAGGATTCCTTTTGGAAAGGAATGCGGACTCACATTTTGCATTAAGAAACTGGAAAACCTTCCCATCGGTGCTGGCGTAGTGCCGCCGGTGTCCCGGGTAGATCTTGTACCCGCTGAAACTGCACAGCTCGACCTTCATGGTGATAGATGTCGGCCTGCCAGGGGAAAGATGCCGAAAAGCAGTGCTTATTGTTATATCAAATTATCAGGAATCTTATAACAGGAGGCTTTTTTGGTTTCTTAATATATTTGGATCTTAGTCTTGCCTTATTGTTGTCATGGTTACTTTTATTTTTCTTACTAAAGAATAGACATTGGTAATTATTGGTCACCTATCATGCCTGTCCTTTAGAGAGTGTCTTCATATATTTTCTCATTTTACATCTATGCTGCCCTTATAAGGTTGACCTCTCATAGCCATCGTACAATTGAGGAGACATGAGTTATGCAATTGACTTCATTTCTTACTTGCTCGGTGGCAGAGCCAAGGAGTTGGACTCGAGGTCCATCTATTATTTAGAGCTGAGTTTTTCTTCCTACACATGTTGTCTCTCTTCAGATACATATGGAAATGCTTACGCAATGTGTAGTGCTTGTGAAGGGTTACCATGAGGACATCTTTTATGGAAATTGTTTTCAAAGCAGTGATTCATAGAATGGTTGACACAGTCACCAAGCCTCTTTATTGTCTGATTTGCCAAATAGCTCTGTACTTTTAAATATGTTTGATGTTAAGAGTGTCCATCAAACAATAACAGAATTAGCTATTTCACAAACCGTGTTTGTATGAAAATAAACTCCCCCTCGGACAAGCTGAAGATTACAGCAAATGCTATAACAACACTGAAAGCTACGTTTGCGATCACATACATAAACTCAGCATGCTAAGCCATCAAGACTGAGCTTTGCATTAAAAAAAATCATTTGTGTTATTAGGGGATCACTTTCAAATTCCCTAAAAATGTGATGCTGTGCGCCTGCACAATGTCCAGGATACAGGATCTGGTTTGCACATTTGTGACAAATCTCTTCCCTGAGCTGCAAAACAATTTGTTTCTGTCATCAGAGGGTTAAAGAAGTGGTTTTCTTCCTGTGCTGTTGAGAGACTTTTTTTTTCCCTGAGAGATCAGGGAAATACATCAGAAGTGGAGATTATTCACATTTGGCCAGTGGTACTAAAACAGTTGCTTGTTTTTCCCCTCTCTCTTGATTTTGCTCTTTGCCACTTATGAAAGAAGCGGGTGAAGTGCCCCTAAGTACCCGCCACTGCAGCAGCACGCAGGCGCTAACTCAAGTGCAGGGGTCTCTGGCTCAGAGTAGCGCTGAATTCGGTGGTCCGTCTTAGAGGCTTTGTGGACAGTTGCCAGTTTTATAAAACTGCTGCAGAGTTCAACAGGCTTTTGTATTCTTGGCAGAGTTCCACCTCTGACAGACGTGGGAGGAGAAAAGAAGGGGTAATACGTAGACTGTTGGAAAGGCCTTTGCCGGGTGTGATGGAGCGCCTTCTGTCATGCGCAGCCCTGATCTCTGCTCTGTTGTGGTGTTTTTCAAGTTATATCCATCAACCATTTTGCAGTGGAAGCCCTCTCATTCTTTTGTCTTTTGTTTTTAGAGGGTTTCCTTTATGAGGAATATTTCTCTATTAGTTTACTATAAATATACAAGATGCATTCAGAAGATAAAGAATGAACTCTTTTTTTTTTTTTTGTAGATATAACAGTTTGGGAGGGTGGTTTACACTAGCAGTTTATAAAATGACATCATGAAAATCCAAAGAATAAACTACAAACAAAATGAGCTTAGAGTATAGAAAAGTTTATCCTGTTGTTGAGTGTGTTTATTGTGAAGGGCAAGTGTTAGCTTGGAAAAGACAAATTCCTTGAAAAAATAGATCTGTGTCTTTAATAGTGTCCATTTCTGTGCAGAGGCAATGGACCACTTACAGATGCTGTGTTGGAGATAGGATGATGAATTGGACCATCTGTGAAAGTGAAGTTTACTACCCGTGTTCATTGATAGGCAGATACAGTGAGTAACTTAATTAGTAGTACTAAGTCAATAGTTCTGAATCAGGTCAGTCTTTTATGGTTGCTTTAATTGACCCATTAGATACTTTGTGAAAGTAAAAATGAGATTAAGCAAAACAGGCAAACAGAATTGGAATAACTAAAAGCCCTGAGGCACGCCATCTGGACTCATAGACGAGATTAAATGACATTCCAGTTGTGAATTTCTTTCATAAGTAAATATGAACTGAAAAAAGAAAACCAAAAACAAACAAACAAAAAATCCAGCTTTGTCCAAGCAGTTTCTCTTCAGCCATCTATTACCTTCCAGGACACTATTTGGTACTGGAGATAAAAAAATAAATACTACATTCTTTCTTTAAAGGACTCGTAGCCTAATGAGAAAGCAAAACAAAGAGTTGCAATGTGAATAGTGTACAATGAAAATGTGTTCAAAGTCTAAGAGGGTAAGGAAGGAAGGCATCTGTAGAAGGCAGAATGTTTGAGCAGAGATGTACAGGACAGGGAGAATTTTGTCAGGATGTCTAGCTGTTACCCAGCTACCTAGAGTAGAGTTTGGGCCAGGAGCACAGTGTCTTTGAGAAGAGCTGCAAGAGTGCCACCAGCCAGACGGAGAGCACATCATTGATTTACATTCTCCAGAAGAACATGAATAAGCTGTGGTACAAGAGGCAGGTCAGGGTCTGATGACTTTGTAAAGTGAGAATCAGTAATTACCCCAAACAAAGCCAAAATTACCCAGGAGGCTTTGTAAGCACTTCCAGTCTAGAGATGAAGGGGCTGTGGGATGCAGTCAGTCCAGGTGCCCAGGCCTGGACGGTGACTCTCACGCTTGCTATAAATATCCATCCGTCTTGCTGGATAGAGAAAGACAAAAGAGAAGACATTCATATAGAAAAGGGAGAGGCTGCAAGAGGACAGCACAGTGGCTGCAGAAACACAATCTGTGCTTGAGCAAGGCCTTTACCTTTGGTAAAGCTTAGAGAAAACCAACCAGGGAGCTTCGATAGGCCGCCTTTGGTTTTGGAGTGATCTTAGAGATGAAGAAGAAAGAACCCTTGAAGTGTTGACATTTTGAGTGATCATTCTGGAGCTCATGTGGAGTTCAGTTTCAGGGAGGTGGGATGGAAGTTATGGAGCCTAAGAAGGATGCTGTTGCCACGGCGCAAATGAGATGGGGGAAAACTTGGACCAAGACACATAGACAGAGAAAAAAAGTACACATTGCCCAGACTGTAGAGCTGTGGAGGTCAATTCCATGTACGAGGTAAGGTCAGGTTAAAAGTCTCTGCTTTCTAGGTAGCCAGTATGGCCATTACATAAAAAAAGGAGCAGGATGAACTGGTTTAAGGCGGGAGATGAGGTAGACTTATGCAGAAGTCTGAAAACTTCATTTTGGGAAAGTTACATTGACGGTCTGGAAAACGTGTTTATGGGAGATGGCTGCAATTGGCATAGGAAGGAGCCTGTTAGTTCACGCTGGAGGTCCGAAAGTGATAGTCTATCACTGAAGGAGACAGGAACTCAGACGGCAGGGACCTAGCGGCAGGAGCTGATACAGAGGACATGAAGGGGTGCTGCATATTGACTTGCTCCTCCTGGCTTGCTCAGCTGCTTTCTTATGGAACCGAGGACTACTAGCCCCAGGATGATCTCGTTTACAATGGGCTGGGCACTTTCCAGTCAATTACTGATGAAGAAAATCCCCAACAGACTTGCCCACAATCCCATTTTATAGAGGCATTTTCTTAGTTGAGACTCTTTTTCTTTCAGATGACTCTAGCTTGTGTCAAGTTAACAGTAAACAAGCCCAAATAGTCTATATGAGAAATAATCACTTAGGTCTTTACCATATATTTATATTCTAATTTACATATAATATATAAATTTAAAAAATATCATATTTATATAATATAATATTTATATTTATAAATAATAATTATATTTATATATAATATATAAATTAAATATATAAAACATTTATTTGATATGTATATGTTTCATATACATATGTACATGTATATGTTTAATATATATATATATATATATATATATATATATATATATATATATTATGGGTTTAGTCATATACTGAAATTAATATAACTTAAACACAGTATTTGATATCTCTGTCCACAAATAGATATTGGCATTTGTAGCCTACAGTGTAAGATTATTAAACACATCCCCCCATTCCTTTACCATATGATATAAATATCTTCTCACTTAAATAAATATATTCTTTCTTAAAATGCATATTAAACAGCTGGGCCATTATACATATAGACTTTTAATGTAAAGAGGCAGTAGATGCTTGTACTTTTTGGATTTTTATTTAAACACATGGGAAGACATGCTCTTTTGGAATTCAAGGCTAACTGCATTTAATACATGATACTGCTAGGCATTGATGTCTCTCTTGCTTATTGCTCAGGCGCGAGCACACGAGGTGGCGTGCTGAGAAAAAGAACAAAGATCTTGGTTTCCTATTCCAGCATGTTTTTGTATTTGCAGCCTGCCGTTGGTGGTTGCCTTCCGATCATTTTCACAAATGCTGCTTGAGCAGCCTGGTGTCATAGGTCACGGCTACAGGAATCTAGTCATTGAAATTGTTCGATAGGAATGCAATGCAAGAGGAAATAATAGCTTGAGTTAATCTTTCTGTGACACAGATTTATGATGTCACGTGGAAGTCACAATATTCCTCCTCCTTTGTTACCATTCTGATCATATGAGTGCTAGCAAGCACGTGTAGTTCACTCATTAAAAGTAATACAGGTTAATGGGTTGGGGGAAGCTCAGTGGCAGAGCATTTGCTGGGCGTTCCTGGGGCCCAGGGTGCAACTTTAACATGCGTATACACACAAAGTTGTCAACAGAGTAGTCTATCTGACACCCTTGATAAGCAAGAAACTAGGGGGCCTAAAAAACATATCCAACACCCTGATTTAGTCATTTATGGACATTTATTATATTATAATATCATTATATTATAATGAAATACCTAATCATAATAGAAATTTTACCTAACTAAGACAGTTTGACTTAAAAATAATATGCTTGGTTGGAACCATCAGACTGAGCTCTTGGACCCTGGTGGGGGAGCTGTCGGAAGGACTGGAGGAGTACATGGGGACAAGATCCTCAGTAAAAACCAGACCAGTTCATAATCGGTATCACTTAATGGCACCTATTTGCTGTCACTGAAAGAATTGTGGTTTAACAGCTGAAATGTTAGTGCCTTACTTAGAATATGTGACTAAATCACTGTGTTGTTCACACTTCAGTTGTTAAGTATTGCCACAATATTTACACTGAGGGCACTTTTCATGGATAATATCTTTGCCACATTAATAACAAAGTGTTTTCAGTTAATATAACAGAACTAGAGTAATAGTGTTCTTTTAAAAATCTGAAAAACTTAGACAAGGTTGAAATATGAACTCATCATTCAGAATTTTTGCTTCGTGGATGTTCAGGCTGGTTTCTTCTTGTCTATCCATAGAAAGGTCTGTTTTATCAGCTGAAGTTTTTGAAAAATTGATTTTAAATGCGTGTATAATTTAACGGATGACTTGAGGAAAGGCTTACTTTGACTTTTGGGTAAAGATTTACAAATGAACTGTCTACATACCCACGGATGAATGTCTCAAATCCTAGTTTCCAGACATGTGGTGTGACACTTTTTGCCAAAATATATCTCAATGCTGAGTGATAGATGGAAATGGTGTGTTTAAGTTGATAGTCAGCTAACAAGTGTAAGAAGCTATGTCGAGTTCTAAGTATGGTTAAGAATCAGGCTGTGTCCAAAAGGACAGGTCTAGCAGCAAGGAAAGGAAAGAAAGATTCCAATGAACAAATAGAAAATAGCACTCACTCCCTTTGAGGAATCAGCTAGAAAACTTTATTTATATTTCTTTAAAGAGGGACCATTAAAAAAAAGAAACATGGTACAAATGAATGACGATATTTAATAGGACCGTGGTGCTGTGCTTCATGGTTCTTGTTCAGCGGACCTCAGCAAATGGGATGAAAATGAGGAGAATTAAATTCAAGGGTCTTCCTCTTGAATTCCAATTCTGGCAGGATCTGAATGAGGACTTGTTTCTAGTGAGCCCTAGAAACCTCCTCCCCATCATGAGCCTGTGGTTTGGATGTCTTTCCTTTGCTGCTATCAGTGGGGAAAGGAAGAGCCCACTGTACCCCATGGGAAGGCTATTTTACATATGTAGAAAGCTTTACAAAACCCTTCCAGATAAACCTGAGCCCCCATTCACTGGTCTCCTGCATTTGGCACACAGAGGAAGCTCTACTGTTTTTATGGACAGTGCTACCCTCGAGTACACAGATACTAAAACTGTGGAGTCTGTTAATTTAGTTTCTTTGACTTATCAAGAATGTTTTCTGTCTAAAGTTCTAAGTTAGAAACATCCTTTTCGAGGTGTGAGGTAGTGAAAGAAATCAGTAAAGATTGCTTGGAATCTGAATGCAAAAGTTTGAAATGTTTTCAAGGATAATTTTGAAGTGACCAAAATGTTATTACTCAGGTTGCATTGCCAGCCCATTCAAAGCATGCTTTAAAGTTTTTCCATCACTGGGCTGGGGGATGGCTCCGTTGGTACAAAGCCTGCATCATGAGCATGAAGATCTGAGTTCAGATCCCCAGCACCTGTGGATTTTAAATTTTATTTTAAAAGGCCAGTCACCTCACATAAGCTGAGGGGACAGAGAAGGGTGGATCTTTGGGACTAGCCTAGGACCTCATAGTCAAGTGCAGGGTACCCTTCTCAGTGAAGATAGACAAGTGGCTGTGGTATTACTTTATTAAGGTGGTTGGTGGAGTTAATACATTGGTGTGTAGCAATAGCACATTTAGCCTTTAGGCCGTACAGCGATGTGTAAAAACAAGTCACTGTCACCCAGTTCAGAAGATGTAAAACTGGAGACAGCTGCTTGGTTCTCAAAAGCAAGGCAGACACTCTTATGTCAGGTTGCATGTTCTTTTCCTTTTTTTTTTTAACATGTATGTTATCTTTGCCTCTGTCTATGTATGTATACCACATGCATACCACATGCAAGCCTGTGGAAGCTGAAAGAGAATGTCCAATCCTCTGGAACTGGAGCTGCAGAGGGTTGAGGATGCTGGGAATCGAATCCAGGCCCTCTGGAAGAGCAGCCAGTGTTCTCGTTCACTGAACCATCTCTCCAGTCTGAACACACTCTTTCTCACCCTATTGTAGGTACAGCCAGGTAATTCTGGTATGAAATAAGATGACACACTAGCAGCGGGGTTACTGTAGAATTACAGACACTGTTGCTTTAGTTATCAAATTCCAACTTTTAAAAATCAAAGAAGAGAAGAATAAATTTTAGCTGAAGTTTAGGTTTTGCTGAATCCATGATTAAGTGCAAGCCTTAAAATTTAAATTTCCAGTTTTAAATTTCCATCCTGGCTTGTGTGAGAGGAGTAGGTAGGGTCTCTTTAGTTGTCTGGAAGGAGAAGACCATTCTTTGAGGAACTGTGTGTGCTTCACCTTGTTTTTAGGTTATGTGGCTGTCTCATATCTCACTGTGTGCCAATGAGAGAAGCCTATGCCTTGCAGTCACTTTTTTTGGGTCACAAATAGCTTGCTCTGTTGCACTGGAGGGCTATATACTTTTGGTGGTTCTCAAACTGAGTCTTAACCAGTCACCTCAAGGTGAAAAGCTGGGGCTCACGTTACCATTTCCTTGAGCTGTCATCCACTGCTCCTGACTGGCATGTCATAAATGTTTCAAGAGCTCCAGCCTCTTAGCCTTGTGGGCTTGGTTCTAATCTGAGCATACAGCACTGGCTCTCATCCCAATGAATCTTGGAAAACTCACTCCTGCCCTTTCGTGTTCAGGCAGGGCAGTCAGGCTCTTCAGAATAAGTGCTGATGTGTCCTGGCCTATTTCAGATTAAAATGGATTCCGTCTGAGCAGAGCGGTAAGGACGACAGCTTTGGACAGGGCCTTCCTCCCAACCCCCAAAAGACTTAGGAGTTAGACATGTGAGCTGCTGCTTCAGTGGAGAGGAGGGTAGGAAATCTGTGTTCTGCAAATGCTTTCGTTGCCTTGAAAGAGCTATTAGGAGGTGGCATGCACTTTTAAGCACTCTATTACCCTGTGTGCTAAGTGTTGTGGGTATGTCTAACAGTATTAGGTGGACACATACAGATGACTTGGGCAGAGATGACCAAGCTGCAGTAGAGGACGTCTCAGAAGACAGACATGACAGCTGAGAATACTATTGCATAGACACTTGCTGTGGCTTTGAAGGCAGAGGAAGTACTACTTCCCAATGTGGAAGGCTTAGTGAACAGGGTTAAGTTACATCTTGAATAATGATGGGCAAAGAGATCAGGAATTCTTGAGCACAGATTCAAAGAAAAACAACCAAGAGAATGGGGGAGAGCAAAGAGGTATAAGAGGAGGGAGGCTTGGGGCCTGCTCATCAAAGCCCTTGGATGCCAGGCCAATGGCTGCACTTTAACAGAAGTCATTTTCAAATATTTTGGTATTTTCTGTTTCTGTTTAACTGCTTACATGATTCTTTTTTTCCCAAGAGGCTCTTGCCAAGTTTGTATTTTGTCATTCACAGTGCAGGAAAGACAGGAGAAAGCTAGCAGACTTCAATCCTGTTTGAGTGCATAAAATCTAAGCTGTGCTTGCTACTCTGGGGCTGGGAGTGGGGTATTAGGACATGCTTCCTGGGAACATTGGATGTATATCTGGATGTATCTTGCAGGCTGTAAAACTTTAACAGCCTTGACTTAACTTTGGTGATGTACCTATTTACACCTTAAAGATCTTAGTCACTCAAGTGGAATCCAAGAACCAGCTCCCTTGGCTGCTGTGCCAGATGGTAACTCTCCCTCCTGGTAATTCAGAAAATAAATGTTCAAGTATAACATCTAACTGATAAGCCCTGATCAACGGATTTGATGGTATTCTGATCAGAAACTGAAGCAACCAAAAGGTTTTTTCCCCCTCTTACAGCATCTTATAACTCCAAGCAGTGAACTTAGTTCTGGTTGATATAACTTCAAGAATTGGATATTTTAAATGTAATCTCTGGAAACATTTTCACAGGTTCCCGACAGGTTCTTGACTATTTCAGGGACACACCAAGATAACTCATGACAGGTAGCTTCCTCTAACTGTCATAATGAAGGGGAAAATTATCACATGAAGGTTGACCATGGAGGAAACAGAGAAACTCTGTTAACAAGGAAGCAGAACATGATTTGAGTTTACATACTGCGTGTGAGTTATCACAGGCTTGCTGCAGAAGGAGTTAGGAAACACTACCAGGTCAAGGTGACTGTGAGCATTTAATGAACTGCTTTTAACTTATAGACTATTTACAGGAAACGTGCTTCTGCTTCCAAGTGTCCTTGTGAAGCAGCCCCTTTCCATTGTGCAGGCATAGCATCTGAAGTGGGAATGTGTTGCATCTTCATGCAATTCACCCATAAGCTACACTCCTGCAGACTTCATGGTGCTGTGTATTTATCTCACAGAACTTGAATCTTTGAAAAAACATCTAGTCATAAAATCTACTTCTAAATTATAGAAAAACGCTCAACGTAAGTTACCCAGAAGCTTTTAATTGTTCTAGGTACTTCAGGTCGGTCTTTTTAATCATTCAAATGGAAACCAAGGTGACACACCTTGTCACAAACAACAATAAAATGCGAAGGTGCTTCTCTAGGCACTGATTTATGTGAGTAGTGAGACAATTTTCCTACTCTCATGGGTTGTGCATTTAGATAAAAGAATTGGGAACAGACAAGTAAGAAAAATACCAGTAACCCAAAAGAAATACTTTACAGAGATTTAAAATGGGGGGTTAGAAAATATTACTTAAATTGTGCAGTCGGAGTGGTCTTTTGTGTGTACATTATAGTTCCTGCTAGTTACCTGTCCCCCAGGGAGCTCATCATGCCAACTTGAGTGGTTTGCTTGCCCATCACCCCCCATCTGTCTGTCTGTCTGTCTCTGGGACCACATACAACACCACTTTCTCCTGCTTTTCTGTAGTGACTCTTTTTAAAATTCTCGTGTTAGTTTCCTTTTCTTTCTTTTTTTTTTAATAGTTTATTTATTTTTTCTCAAATCATGATTCATTCACACAGGGGTTATAAACACAGAAAGGCAGGACGTGGGGAAGGGGATGGCACTGGAGCATGGGTGTTCAGGGGGAATACAGATATCTTTCAGAACAGAGTATTGGCTGGGTGAAGGTTCAGGGGACAGGTTACTATGACTGTGCCTATAACTCACTTGTCCTTTTCTAAGTTGGTATTGTCTGCCAAGGCTAACTATTTACAAGGTCTATGACTACTCAGGCTGGTAAATTTCTATAAAAGCTGCCTGTTTACAATATCTTATAGCCATCTATTTCAATGTTTTTCCACAGAGACCCAAGACTTGGTGTTAGTATACATGTATGACAGGTCTATTGCTGATTTTAGGCCTATGGCTGATTTTAGGCCTTCAGTGTATAATCAGGGCTGCCCCTGACATCTCCTCCCTTCTCTAAGTATAGAAGGGCTGTGGCGATTCCAATCTTTCAAAGTCGAGGATAGAGGCCTGACCTCCAGTAATTGAAGGGGACCTTGCAATGTCTCCAGTCCCCCTGTCGTTGTCCAGTGAGGCATGAGGGCCGTACCCATCCTGATGTCTTTTTCTTGGAGAGGGGATACTTTTGACATCAACCCCTATGCAGTCAGGCTTGTTGCTCAGGGAACCCAGAGAGATATTTTTATTATATTCCCTTATGTTTATTTATTTTTATTCATATTCCCTTGCAGTGCTTAGCCTCGCAGTCTAAGCAAGAATTCAGATCGCCAGTCAGAGGGGGTTCTGGGTGGCCCCTCTCTGCTTGGTCTAGGGGCAGAAGTCAGCTCTTTTAGGTTGGGTGGAGATGGGTTTTGGGAACACCCTGGATAAAGTAACAACCTCATCTTGAGTCTCATGGTCTTCAATAGCTAACTTATGATAATGTATCTGAATAGGTTTTGCTACCAAATTATTTATCTGTTGTTTCACAGAGTTAGTCAGCCTATTTGAGGCCCAGGGACCAGCAGAAATAAGCAAAAAGAACCCAAATAATGGTCCCAAGATGGGAGGAAGTAGGGTTGACAACCTTTGAGAGTCTTAAAACCAATTCTTGTACCAGCATTCACCTGTCTCTTTCTCTCTCTGATTTTTCTAGGGGCCTTCACTGACCTATTTCATGCTCTTTTTAACCCTCCCTGTCTTGTCTATGTAAAGGCAACATTCTTCTTTAAGGGCTATACACAGCCTCTATTGTAATAGAGGGAATCAAGTCCAATAGGGATCTTTGCGATTTTAGGAGGTCTCTTCAGACAGCAAAACGAGGGATTTCTTCAGATTAATGATGTCAATCTCTAGCTGTTTGATGTTCTTGTCAGTGGCCCTTCAAAGGTCTGAGTAGTATAAGTTCGGAGGCCAGCATCTGGATTAGAACTTCTAACAGCAGACATCACGGGTGATTCATTTTTACCTGGAAAGGACAAAGAAGGGAATTCTCAGGGAGATTTCTCTTCCCTGGATGTAAATTGTTATTCATCTTATTTATGGTTGGGCCTGGCATTGTGGGGTAAGTATTCATTTCATTAATCTTTTTGGTAGCCAGTTAGCTGTGCCTTCTGTGGTATCTAACAGGCATATCAATCCTCGGCCCTGTAAGGGAACTGGGTCTAGGCCATTCCCTTTAAGGGTAAGAGGGTCCTTCCCCATATCTGTGGCAAAGTTTTTGTTGGTCTCGGTGGTGCCAGAGGCAATCAGCAGCAGATTTTCCATGAGCTTTCAGCTTTAGAGAGTTAAAAGTGAACAAGGCATGATGGAGAGTATTTCAGGGGGAACTCCTTCTAGGGGGTGTACCGTTCCCCCTCTTTTGTTTTTAAAGCCAATTTTTCAGAGTTCT
This sequence comes from Grammomys surdaster, assembly GCF_004785775.1. Taxonomy (NCBI): domain Eukaryota; kingdom Metazoa; phylum Chordata; class Mammalia; order Rodentia; family Muridae; genus Grammomys; species Grammomys surdaster. The sequence continues at coordinate 3,606 of NW_021627590.1, read as the reverse complement.
TGTAAAATCAGGGCAGAAGCGCCAACAGTCACTCCTTCCACACTCAGAGAGTCATGAAGACCCTATTTAAAGAAATATAAATCTATATTAATAGTCTTTTATCAAAGGACTGTTACAGTACCGCCGACAACTAATCGGACTATATAATATATCAATTAGTAATAGCTTCTTCTACTTTTTGTGAGATTACTTCTCTTTTGTCAATTAATTGTTGAGGAAAATTAGGATTTACATCTCTCTTGAGAATATTAAACAGAGACTTAAATTCTTTTGTGGAGAGCTTAAAATAAGATCTTAGCCAATCAGCATCTCCTAGAAACTTTTGAAAATAATTTAAAATAAGTAAACTCTCTCTCTCTCTCTCTCTCTCTCTCTCTCTCTCTCTCTCTCTCTCACCCTTTATCTGTTTTTTTTTTATTGGATATTTTACGTATTTACCTTTCAATTTTATCTCCTCTCCCATTCTCCCCCAAAACCCTTTATCCCATACCCCCTCCTCCTGTTTTTATGAGAGTGTACTCCAAACATCCTCCCAGTCCCATCTCCCTGCTCTTGAATTCCCCAACACTAGGGGATCCAAACTTTCGGGGACCATGGCCCTCCACTTCCACTGATGTCTGACAAGGTCACCCTCAATTACCTATACAGGTGGAGACATGAGTCCCTCCCTTTGTGCTCTCTGGCTGGCGGTTTAGACTTTGGGAGCTCTGGTTGAAACTTTTGATACTCCTTCTAGAAAGGTCCAAAGTACCCAGACTTTGGTCTTCCTTCTTTTTCTTGAGTTTCATGTGGTCTATATGTTGTGCCTTAGATATTGTGAGCTTTTGGGCTAATATCCACTTATCAGTGAGTGCATATCATGTATGTTCTTTTGAGATTGGGTCATCTCACTCAAGATGATATTTTCCAGCTCCATCCATTTGCTTAATAATTTCATGAAGTCGGGCTGGAGAGATGGCTCAGTGGTTAAGAGCACTGACTGCACTTCCAGAGGTCCTGAGTTCAAATCCCAGCAACCACATGGTGGCTCACAACCATCTGTAATGAGATCTGATGCCCTCTTCTGGTGTGTCTGAAGACAGCTACAGTGTATTCATATATAATAAATAAATAAATCTTTAAAAAAAAATAATTTCATGAAGTCATTGTTTTTAATACCTGAGTAATACTCCATTGTATAAATGTACCACATTTTCTGCATCCATTCTTCTGTTGAAGGGCATCTGGGTTCTTTCCAACTTCTGGCTATTATAAATAAGGCTGCTATGAACATAGTGGAGCATGTGTCCCTGTTGTACGTTGAAACATCTTTTGGGTATATGCCCAGGAGTGGTATAGCTGGGTCCTCAGGTAACACTATGTTCAATTTTCTGAGATACCGCCAGACTGCCTTCCATAGTGGTTGTACCAGTTTACAATCCCACCAACAGTGGAAGAGTGTTCCTCTTTCTCCACATCCTCACCAACATCTGCTGTCACCTGTGTTTTTGATCTTAGCCATTCTGACTGGTGTGAGGTGGAATCTCAGTGTTGTTCTCATTTGCATTTCCCTGATGATTAGGGATGCTGAACACTTCTTTAGGTGCTTCTCAACCATTCGAGCTTCCTCAGTTGAGAATACTTTGTTCAGCTCTGTGCTCCATTTTTTGATAGGGTTCTTTGATTGTCTAGAGTCTAATTTCTTCAGTTCTTTGTATACCTTGGATATTAGCCCTTTATCAGATGTAGGGTTGGTGAAGATCTTTCCCAATCTGTTGGTTGCCGCTTTGTCCAATTGACTGTGTCCTTTGCTTTACAGAAGCTTTGCAGTTTTATGAGGTCCCATTTGTCAATTCTTGGTCTTAGAGCACAAGCCATTGGTGTTCTGTTCAGGAACTTTTCCCCTGTGCCCATGTGTTCCAGGCTTTTCCCCAATTTCTCTTCTATTAGTTTCAGTGTAGCTGGTTTTAGGTGAAGGTCCTTGATCCACTTGGAATTGAGCTTTGTACAAGGAGATAAGCATGGATCAATTTGCATTCTTCTACATGCTGACCTCCAGTTGGACCAGCACCATTTGTTGAAAATGCTGTTTTTTTTCCACTGGATGGTTTTAGGTCCTTTGTCAAAGATCAAGTGACCATAGGTATGGGGGTTCATTTCTGGGTCTTCTATTCTATTCCATTGATCCTCCTGCCTGTCTCTGTTCCAATACCACACAGTTTTTATCACTATTGCTTTGTAGTACAGCTTGAAGTCAGGGATGGTGATTCCTCCAGAAGTTCTTTTATTGCTGAGAGAAGTTTTCGCAATCCTGGGCTTTTTGTTATTCCAAATGAATTTTAAGATTGCTCTTTCTATCTCTGGGAAGCTGCCTGTGTTAAAGCTCCTGGGAGGCCCTATTTCTCTCATTTTTCTGAGGTTGGGTACAGAGCTGCCGCCTGAGACCTGCTCTATGCTTGGGCCCTGACCGGAAGTCCTTGTGTTAGTTTCTTTACTTTGTACTTAAGCTCAGGATCTATTCTGGGCTCCTGTAAAAGAATAGTACCAAGTTAGCTCCAAGGTAGATGTGTGTGTATGTGTGTGTGTCTATTTGTATGTACATAGGTATGTGTGCATATATGTTTATATGCATACATATATGTATGTGTGCATCATATATCTTCATGATTTCAAATAGAATATATTAGTCTTCAAATTCTTATATTGAGCATCTCTCTTGTTACAGCTGGATGGATCCTTTTATTCATCCTTGTAGTTAGCACACACACACACACACACACAATCACGTGAGAGAGGGAGGGAGGGTAGAAGAGAGAAAGAGAGAGAGAGAGGGAGGGAGAGAGAGAGAGAGAGAGAGAGAGAGAGAGAGAGAGATCTCGCACTCATGACTCTTCTGCCTCAAGAGTGCTTGGATAAGAGACATATGAGGGAACAAAACCCCATTCTAAACAGAATTGCTAATTATATAGTGTGCAGTTGGTCGGTCATCTATGTGTTTGCTAACATCAATTGGATATTGACTTTGTAGGTATTATGTTACATTTCAAGAAACCAAGTTGAATGGAATATGGTCCCTGTCTCTTAGAGTTTACAGAGGGATGAATGAGGCATATAAATCAACCATTTTAGCAGAGTGAGGTTCTTACCATGGTGAAAGTATTCAGTGGTTCGTTGAAATAGTGAACATAGCATAGACAACCCTTGACCACTCTAAGGGGGTTGGCTTTTTCCTATTTAACTCACTGGATGTCCTCCATCCTCTCCTCTCTGTCTCTCTCCCTTCCTGTCTTTATCTTCCCCCTCCTATTCTCCCTCCTTCCCTTTTCCCCATCTTCTGACTCCTTTTCCCCGTCTTCTGACTCTATCCTCTTCTCCCCCACTTCTTTGTTCCCCTTCTTCCTCATCTTCTAAGGATAAAATTCAGACTCTTGTGTATCTTGGCAATCACTCTATTATTGACCTACATCATGTGTGTGTGTGTGTGTGTGTGTGTGTGTGTGTGTGTGTGTGTATAGGCATATGTATATGTATATGTATGCATGTGTAGGTGTATATATATATATATATGTGTGTGTGTGTTTGTGTGTGTGTATAGGCATATATATGTAGGTATATATATATGTGTGT
>NW_021627589.1:0-4396 GCF_004785775.1 Grammomys surdaster | reverse complement strand
GACATGCCAGGCCTATGAGAAGACCAGGTTATTTAATCAATGCCAACTGGTGTTGCTATGTAGTCTTTGTGCTTGATTCTGGTGTTCTAGCAGAGAGTTAGTGTTCTCCACACACTGTGCTGGTTCATAACAATCTCTGTAGTTTTGATAATGTTGAATTCTCTACCTCAAATCGATATTCTTTCTTTCTTCATTTGTGATACTGATAATTGCCTTTAAGAATCATTTCAAGCATCACTTGCTCCACAAATCCGAAAGCACAAAAACCAATAGAGTCTCACAAGCTACTACCCATACTCCACTGGAGGATGGTACAAGGGGCTTTGCTTGCTTGCTTGTTTGTTTTGTTTTTGGTACACACCCGTAGCATCTATGTACTGAAGCTACACACCCGTAGCATCTATGTACTGAAGTACACACCCGTAGCATCTGCATTCCGTACTGAAGTATGAAACTCCCCAGAGGAAGCAGCACAGAGAAGAGTGACTCAGGAGATGGCTCAGCCACTAAGAGCACTTGTTGCTTTTGCAGAAGAACCAGATTTGATTCCCAGGATCCACATGGCAGTTCACAACAACCTGTCATACCAAGATGGGTCCAGGGTATCTGATGGCCTCTCTTGACCTCCCTAGGCACTGTGTACATGTGATGCACAGACATGCATACAGGCAAAAATATTTATACACATACAAAAGAATAAACCATATTTTAAAATAAAAAAAAATATGCTGGGCAGTGGTGGCACACACCTTTAATCCCAGCACTTGGGAGGCAGAGGCAGGTGGATTTCTGAGTTCGAGGCCAGCCTGGTCTACAGAGTGAGTTCCAGGACAGCCAGGGCTACACAGAGAAACCCTGTCTCGAAAAACCAAAATAAATAAATAAAAATAAATAAATAAATAAATAAATAAATATTTGAAGACAATTGACTCCTGTTTCTCTGGCAAATGTCCCCAAATGCCTCATCTCTGTCACTAGGATGGACAGCCATTGACTCACCCAAGGCCATTCATACTTCCTCCATAGCTTGTCAAGGTGGAGAACTCTACTTTGGAAGCCATTAACTTTAAGAATCTGTGGGTCATTTTGAGAAAATATCTTTCTTACCATGTTGCTGAGAAATCTAATCATCCTTTTTTTCCCTAAAACTTTCTATTATAAAGAAATTTAAAGATGTTCAAAGAGGGAATAAGATGAATCTCCAAGTGTCCCTCATCCTGTCTCCACAGCTATCAACTCAGCCTACAACTTTCTATGCATTTTTCAATTACTTTGAATCAAAATCCAGAATCGTACTAGTTTGTAGGGAAAAACTCACTCGGCGGCAGCCCCGCAGTGGAGGCAACCCGTGGACAGCAGGCGGAGTCCTGGAGGCTTCCACTCAGGCGAGTCCCACGTACACAAGAAGGTCTAAGCTTTCAGAGGCTGGAAGCTTTGTGGCAGCAGGCCCCAGAAGACACGTGGAGTCCGTGGGTTTCCAAAGAGAGAGTTTATTGTTCATGGCATGGTAGTTGGATGTGTGCATCCCGTAAAAGCCAGGGGAGAGCTGGCTTAAATAGGGGAGGGGAACGAGGGAATGGGAAAAGGAACAACTTAATTAGCTACACCCCCTGGCTTTTAGATAACTCATGAAGATGGAAGTCTCTGTTAGTTATGCCCTCTACCTGGATGGTGACGCAAAACCTCTCTGGGAGGGGCTACTCTGAGCCAAATGTGTGGATTTGGGTCGAATGTGGGGGTCTGGAATCTGGGAGCGCAGGGAGATGTATGCTGCTGTCCCTCAGCAGGCCATGTCCCTGTTGGGTCTCCGGCTATCTCAAACCCAGTGCTCTACAGGGGAGACCAAACCATCCCTTTGCGGTCCCACACTAGTTTGTGGTAAATGTCCATTAGGAATCATACTTTGCTCTTTTGTGGGCCATTTGCTGTATTCTCTGAAAGGTTTTACGAACATTTTTCTACATTTACAAATTTTAACAATATGCCTACTATACCCATTTCTGTGTCTCTTTCTATGTGCAAACTCATTTTCTTTGGTTCTAAAAATGCCCTTAAATGGTTTCATTGATGCTGTCTTTTCCTCATCGCTTAGAATTCTGACCTCTCAGATGGGTTTCCATCTGTTTTGTATGATAGTGTGTGTGTGTGTGTGTGTGTGTGTGTGTGTTTATGTGCTCAACTGTGCAGTTAATCATGGGAGCCAGAAGAGAGCGTAAGAACTTCCTAAAATTGGAGTTAGAGGCAGTTGTGAATTGCATGAAGTGGGTGCTGGGAATGGAACTCAGGCTTTCTGCCAGAGCCGTACATGTGTTTAATTTCTGAGCTGTCTCTCCAGCCAACTTGATCTACATTTCTAGGGGATTTGCTCAGTTTTATTTCTTGACTCAAAAGTTTCCAATTATGTCTGTATGGTTTTGTTTTCTTTTTGATGCTTTAATTAAAAACAACAACAAAGCAAACATCTAAGCATCAGATCCCTTAGGCTAAGTTACGGATTGTTGTGAGCTGCCACATGACTGCTAGAAACTGAACCCGGTTCCTCTGTCCCTCCAGCCTGTTTGGTCTTTGGAAACAGCATCTCAAAACTCAGCCAGCCTCAAACACTGTACACACCTGTCTCAGTTCCCAAGTGGTGGAATAGCTGTGTGTCACTCACTAACTTAGAGTTTTACTGCTGTGAACAGACATCATGACCAAGGCAACTCTTACCACTCCTTGGCCCCCCATAGGCTTGTCCAAACATACGAGTCTATGGGGGCCATACCTAAACATATCATAATGCAAAAATACATTTAGTCCAACTTCAAAAGTCTCCGAAGTCTATAGCAGCCTCAACAATGTCAAAAGTCCAAAGTCTCTTCTGAGATCCATCCAATCATGTAACTGTAATCCCCAGTGCAAGACAAGAAACCAGCTAGGCAAACTCCAAATTCTGTAACTCCATGTCTGATGTCAAAGCAGTCTTCAGATCTCCAACTCCTTGTTTTTTTTTTTTTTTTTTTAAATCTTTGTTGACTGCGACAAACTTCTTTCTCGTAGGCTAGTTCTACTCCCTGTTAGCAGCTTTCCTCTGCAGATAGCCCACAGTTCTGGCATCTCGAACATCTTAGAGTTTCCAAGGCAACTTCAATGTTACAGCTTCTTGTTTCAATGTCTGGGATCCACATATGATCTTTTGGGCTCCTCCAAAGAGCTGGCGCCATTTCTCCAGTTCTGCATTCTGGAGCACTCTAAGCTCAGATCGATCCACCCCACTACTGCTGCTGTTCCTGGTGATCATTCCATGATACTGGCATCTCCAATACACTAGGGTCTTCCATTGCAACTAGGTTTTGTTGGACCTTAAAGTCTCAACTCCTAGACACGCAGTGCACAGAGACACGGGGACCGAGATTGATGCAAACAGCAAGAGGAATTTTTATTCCAACTCGTCAGGGCCACTTCACTCTCGCAGGAGGAAGGACCCCGTATTTCTGAAGCACACACCTTTTATACTTTAGCATAGGCAGACTAGCAACAGCAAAACTTGTTTAAACCTAATTGGACAGTTTGCTTAGCCTTTAAACTTCTTGGCCACACTCACTCAGGCAATTATTTCTCGAGGGCTGTGTTTATCTAGGGATGTGAAGGACACAGTTGGTTACTTGGTTACTAATCAGTACATTCTGTGGTTTTTCTCTGAATTTTTTTTTTTTATCTTTCTCCCTGTTATCAGGAACAGCCTGACTATCGGGGTGGTTGTGTATTTAATTTGCCTTTTCTGTTCCCTTGGTTGTTACGGTGAATCTGTCAGGGTGGTCTCACAGTTTCACCAAAAGCCTCATAGGCTCTCTTCGTGGTGCCAAGCCTCAAATCCTTTGCATGACCCCTTCAGTCCTGGGCTGTCAACTACGACTGAGGCTGCACCGTCACCAAATGCCTTCCATGGCCTCTCACAGTGCCAAGCCTCAGCTGCTCTTTATGACCCCTCCATGCTTTCAAAACCAGTACCACCTAGGTGACTCTTACACATTACCAGGTACAGTTGCGACATGAGGTACAACCTTGGCTCTCTCTAGGACACCGCTGCTCTGTGTTCTCAGAAAACACTTCCCAGAAGATCTCACCTCAGGGATGCTGGTCTCTTCTTAATCACCAATCTTAATTTCTTGCCTCCAGCTAACCAGCATCAATTTTCCCAATAGTCCCTTCTATTTTTTTACTCTAAAGCCAGAGCTACATGGCCGAAGCTGCCGTGTTCTGCTGCTTGCTGGCCTGGAACATGGCCCCCTTATTCTATTACCAACTTTCTGTTTTTCAACACTCTCACTGCCTAAGATTGAACTTGCTCTGTAGATTGACCTCGAACCCAGAGATCTGCATGGCCTCTGTCTCCTGGGATTAAAGGTGTGGTCCA
>NW_021627588.1:0-55432 GCF_004785775.1 Grammomys surdaster | reverse complement strand
AGGTGTCCTGGAACTCACTCTGTAGACCAGGCTGGCCTCAAACTCAGAAATCCACCTGCCACTGCCTCCCAAGTGCTGGGATTAAAGGCGTGCGCCACCACTGCCCACCACTGCCCAGCTGCAAAGTTCAAGTCTTAAGAGGAACTTCACATTATTTTTCTGAGGAAAGACAAAGAGATTCCATGAAGGAGGCCACTTTGTGACACTCCCCCTTGCCCCTTCACTTCCTGTTGGCCAGGCAGTCCTTCCTGCTCACCTGGATGCTTACATGTGCTACCCACAGACAAAGTGCCCACGTGTTCTCTGAGCTGGTCCCCAGAAAAGGTAGCACACGGCTGCCTCTGTAAAGCAGCATCTTGTGTCTGTGTACATTTGTAACAACTTGATTCTATTTCTAAATTCAAAGTCAGCTTTGGGAACCATCTGTCCATGTAATAGATTTCTTTAAAAAGTGGTTTCTTGACATTATCATTTCTTTTCTTTTTAAAAATATTTATTTATTTATTTATTTATTTATTTATGAATGTGTGAGGGGCTGGCTGTGTGAACATTGCACTGGAACTGTTGATTAGAGCTTAGTAGGGTCATCACTGGGTATACAAGTGAAGGCACCCACCCACCCCCATCGATCAGTAGCAAATTAGTTCAGCACTGAGTAATATAGGGCCTCCTGAGCTCCTCCACCAGCTATTGACAGACTTATTGTATGTAGACCCATGCAGGCATCCTCAGCTGCTGTGAGTTTGTGGTTTCAATGGCTATGTCTTACCCAGGAGACAGCATATCTCTATCTTTCTCCCTGTGTTGTCTCTTGTGTTTTTTCTACCTAATCTTTCCACAATATTCCTTAGAGGGGAGGTATAAGTGTCTTCTTTGGGACAGAACACCTAACAGTCACCTAGTCTCAGTCCCTTGTGAAGTCAAGAGGTTTTGTATTCACCACTATTTACTGGAGAAAAGATACTTTGATGAACGTTGAGAGTAGCAGCATTTGTCTGCAGGGATGAACATAAACGTTCAGAGGGCAATTTAATGCCACGACAACTTATTCAAACAGCAGTGTTCTATCCCCCACTAAGGCCTGTGATCTCCCTTGCCATGAGTTTTTAAGTAGGGTTACAGTTCTGGGACACAGATTCCTGCCTAGGAGATAGTCTTCAAATCCAAAAGGAAGCAGCCGGTTACCACGAACAGTAGAGCTGCTATTTTGCAAGTGGGCAGATCTTGCCTGGTAGATTGGTCTCATTATTCTTAGAGTTCACAGTTGGGTGACAGTTGATGGCTTTTCTTCCCAGCAGTTTGGGGACTATGGAATCTAGTTGATACAGAGGATACTTCCAGCTCAGTTACAATTGGAAGAAAATCCATTTTCTTTATGGATTGTTGGTTTTTTTTTGTTTGTTTTGTTTTTTTAAAAAAAGATGGGTTTCTTTATGTAATCCTGGCTGTCTAGAACTCACTATGTAGACCAGGGTAGACTCAAACTCACAGTCTCTTTAATAATGTTATGTGGCTATATGAACTCCATTAAAGTTGGTCATAGATACTCTAATGTCTAAGCTAAGGTCGATTTATGTTTATTTTTAGAGACCTCTAGTTGTTGGTACACAAGCTATTACATCTCTCGCCTCGTCAATGTTTGGTCTATAGGCATAGCCAAGCTACAGGAGCTTCTAGCCATGCTCAGCTCAGTCAGTATTTTCATCTTAGTAAGTGTTCTTGGTGGTAACAGGCCTACTCTCTCCTTCTACAGTGACCTCTTACACTTTTGTAGGGTTAATATTTTAAGATAGGCTCTGCTGGCCTCTCGTTAATTTGAGCCTTATGATATGCTGGCCAGGATCACTAAGCAACTAAATGAATTTTGAGAGTCTGCTCTGTAGAAGTTTCATATTTCTTTAGCTCTTAGAAATAAATGCAAATCCACAGAATCCAGTAAGTCTCAGGAGCAAAACCAGACAATTTCAGTGATAAAGTAGAATGTTTATAAAGCATTGCTAGTCGTAGATTAGGTCTGAGTTTCTGTTCACTAGAAATAGAAAATGTCCAGGTGATGTGAAGGAAAGTGGCACAAATAGGCGTTTCCTATCAACTACGCTTCCTTCCACGTGTGAAATGAAGATAGCTCTTGGTCACTGACTGAAAATGGCTTTGATTCTTTCTCTGTGTTGGCACCGTCCAGATGGAAAGCTTGGCAGTGTTCTGGGAAGACCCCCCTGTGTGGCTAAGTTAAGGTTTTACTGCTGTGAACAGACAGCATGACACAGCATGACTTACCATGACCAAGACAAGTCTTATAAAGACAACATTTAATTGGGGCTGGCTTACAGGTTCAGAGTTTCAGTCCATTATCATCAAGGCAGGAGCATAGCAGTGTTCAGGCAGACATGAACACATGCAGGGGAGAGCTGAGAGTTCTAAATCTTCATCTGAAGGCTGCTAGCAGAATACTGGTTTCCAAGCAACTAGGATGAGGGTCTTAAAAGCCCATTCCCACAGTGACACACTTACTCCAACAAGACCACACCTACTTCAACAGGGTCACACTCTAATAGTGCCACTCCCTGGGCTGAGCATATACAAACCATTACAGTGGCTTTTATGGCCATTATACCTTTACCTTACAGAGATTGTTGAGATATGGTTTTCCTTCTCTCCCACGTCTCCTCCTCACTTCTGTCAAAGCCCGAGTCCTGACATCAGCACCACCTTCTCACTTTCTCCCTCTCCCTCCCCTGCTGCCTCTCCACCTCTCTATCCCTATATCCAGACTTAGTATTTTTCAGAGTATGTTTTTTTTAATTTTTATGTGTATGGTTGATTTCCCTGCATGGATGTCTGTGTCTCCCTTGTGTACCTGGCCTCTGTGACAGCCAGAAGAGGGCATCAGATCCTTTGAAACTGGAGTTACAGATGGCTGCGAGCCACCACATGGGTGCTGGGAATTGAATTCGGAACCTCTGGGAGAGCTGTTAACCAATGAACTCTTCAGCCTGATGGCTTTATTTTAAATTAATATTTTTGGTTAGCATAAGAAGAAATGAGTTATGTTATGGTATTTCTATACATACATATCATTATGCTGTCTTCTCATTTATGTCCCACTTCCCCTTTTCCCTGACTTTGATATGTTTGTGTGTGTACATATATATGCTGAGAGGTCCAAAAACATTGGGAATAGACATTTTCATTTCCTCAGGAAGCATATTGGGCTCCTCAGAGGGAGCCACTGGCAATGGGCCTTTAGTCAATGACAGCCCTGACTTAGGAAGGTAGGTCTGGAGCTGAGTCAGCTCCTGGGGCACCTAGCTGGAGGAGATGACAAGGCCAGAACAGAGCTGCTTTCCAACATTCTTTGAGGTCCCACTTAATATAATGGAACTAACATAGCAGCCAATCAAAATGATACTAATGACACTGATTTTCCCCTACCAATCATGTTAAAGGTTACCTAACCCTTCTAGAAAATTCCCCCAGCCCTGCATAAAAGGCGGCCTTCGAGCTCCACCAGTTGTCACTGTTTTGATGAATGGTTGATGCCTGCATGGTGGTACTCTCTGCAGAATAAATGTTCTTTGCTGTTGCATGCTATTTGAGCCTGGGATCCTCCTTCAGCAATTCTTGGACCCTAACAATATGTGTATGTGCATATATACATACATGTACACATACATATACACATATGCATACATATATATTTACATCCAGGTTATTAACCTGAGAGGAAAACATGATGTTTGTCCTTTTGGGTCTATCTTATTTCACTTAACATAATGTGAATATGTGCTAGGCTTTCTTTATCCATTTATCTGTTGATGGATAGCTAGGCTGTTTCTGTATCCTATACAGGCTATCCTATATAGCCTATAGGCTGTAGCAGTTGGCATGGTAGTAAACATTTTACTAAAGACTCTGTTAGTCTTCTTCCCCTACTTTGTGACAACTTGAAGAATTAAGGTTAATTTTGGCTCGTGGATTCAGTCCATCACTAGCTGGCTCTGTTGCTACTGGGACTATGGCGAGGTAGAGCATGGAGACAGAGAAGGTGGGGATTGTGAGGATCTTGGAAACAAGATAAGACCACAGTGACTCTTCTTCCCCGACTATGTCCTATCACCTCATAGCTAATTCAGCCATAGGCTCATCAGTATATTAATCTCTTGAAGAAGTTACTGCTCTAGTGATCTAAGCAGCCCTCAACAGTGCTACCAACTAGGAAGACGGCCTCTAAAACGAGTCTCTGGGTAACATTCCAGGTCCACATTACAGCAAATCTCCTTTTTTTCCCTCCCCACATCTGTCCGTTAGATCAGATCATTGCTTTTCCATCCCAGTTTGGCTTGGAATTTGGTCTATATATTCAATCCTAATTTCAGACAGAGACAAGAACGGTCTCACGAAGTGCAGAACTGTTGACGAGAACATGGCGTTTGAGCTGCTTCAGTTTCTTGATAGAATTCTAAAAAAACATCTGTCTTCTTTCTGAGATGCTACACTTCAAGAGGATCATGGCCATGCTTGCCTTTTTGATTCCTATATATATATATCTAGTGCCCAGTTCAATGCCTGACACAACAGAGGTGACACTATGACTTTTCTAGGGGAAGTATGAACAGGCACCTGTTCACCTCAGATAAGGCTCTGATGATGGATACATGAGAGAGATGGTCTACTCAAGTTTAGTTTAGTGGACTGTCAGCTTATCGGGGTTAGTTATAGTACAGGTGACTGAAGGCAGTTGTACCACCTCAAGCTCCTCTCACTTCAGCATTGGTTGGTGAAGAAAGCTACAACTTTGGAGCTTCTTGTTCAATCTAGAATCAGCTCTCCCAAGGAGAGTCACCTGTCACCCAATAGTAAGGCTTTTACAACTGCTTGGGCAGGGTCTTTGTGACTCTTGTAACTTTCTGAGCCTCTCCAGCCTGAGTCTGTGAGCATCCTGGGTCTTAGGATTCTATTTTTATCCTTCCAGGAAGGAATGTTTCAATTTGGAGAAAGTAGCTGCATAAAACACAGGTGTTGAACATATTTTTGTTGTTGTAAAACAGATGAGTAGGGAGATTATCACACGGCCTGGCTTACAGCAAGCATTTAATGCCTACAGTCATCTGCCTCTTATGTTCATATCTGTATGAATCTGCTCATACGTGAACATGTGGCACCGTCAACAGGAGTGATGGCTTAGCTGAATATAAAATGGTAATTAATAAGTAGTATTATAAATTAAAGGAAGGGTACAGTCTAGTTATTTCTTGAACTGATGGAATATGTGTGAATTGGCTCTCCACCCAAGCTAGAAAATAATCTTATAAATAAACATGTTCTAATACGCTGAGTCTTACATTTGAATGAGCTTTCTGTTCAGTGGAGGTGGCAGAGAAGTAGACGTGTGCTGATATTTTAGTAGTCTGTATTATTTGAACACATCGAACGGCTACGGTAAGCAAATGTATAAGCTGTTACTATATTAGCCGTACGTGTGGTCTGAGTGCTCACAGTGTACATGGCGTGAGTGTGGATGTTAAAAGGAAATCTGGTGTCTTGCCAGGTGGAGCTGCAGGCCTGATCTAGCAATGGCTATGGGTAGTTTAGGTTTTGTTAAATCTAAGTTTTACTTCAGAGCCCTTCCTGGCTCTCTGGCTCCCTGGCATGTGCCAGGGCAGGGGTGGGTTGGGGGTGGTGGTGGTGGAAATTTGGTGTTGAAGGTGAAGGAGATGATGAAATGTGGGGGAGGGGCTGAAAGGCACTAAGCTTCAGCCCGGCTTCCCTCTGCTGCCTCCTCTCTCTCCAAAGGAAACATGGGTGTGCCTGAAGGGAAACAGAATTCAGGATCTAGAAAATCACAGCCTGTGACATTTGCGTCACATAGCCGTGACTGAAAAAGTTGCGAAGTGACTCTCGCAGGCAATCTCAGTGATAAACTCTGTCTCAGAATCCGCTCGGCTACAGATTCAGTTAAGAGTAGTTGACTTCTCTTATTCTATGCTGAGCTCAGTGTCAGCAGAACAAAGGACACAACGTTTGGGAGACACATCATCTATTCGGTGATTTCCCTGAGGCCCACGCTCCTCTAACTTCTCAGACATAGACATACATGTTTTCTTAGCTTTAAAGCTAGTAAGGTAGTTAAAGATGAACATATGAACACAAGGCATTTAAAGATGAATATCTGAACAGAATGGGTAGACAGCGTTCCCCGGTCACTTTCTTTAGCTTAGTCAGACTGTCAGACGCCATCTTTGAAGTGTTAACTTTGAAGGAAGAGTCTGTCTGTGCTAGGTGAGCTGTTTGCACCTCACTGCTGGGCAGCGTGAGTTCCCTACTAGGGCATGACTCTGTCTAGCTGTTGACACTCTCTTCTCTTATATTTTGATAACTCCAATGGCATGGTACATGATACTCGTCAAATGTGGATTAAGTGTTGTCGATACCTGTGAAAAGGATGTCTGTTAGGGAATCCAGTTTTATAAAGTTAGAATCTATTATGCTCAACTTAACACTTTTCTCTTCCTAAATAAGAGCTCTGTGGCCCAGAGAAGAGAAGTCAGTTTTCTTTCTCATCTTTGCAGAGATCCCTGGTTCCACCTGCTAGGTAAGTGCTGTAGCACAGGGCTACAGCCTCCATATCTGTCTTTCCCACTGAAGAAAATTGAGCAGAAACTGTTTTAAAAAGAAAGTCATCAAAAACAGACAAATGAGAAAATTGCTTTTGTTTGCAAGACAAGAAGATACAGAACAGCGACAGTGTGACTGATTCTTGACATCATTATCCCTGACCTAGTTGGAACTAGGAATTTCCCTGTTCACATCTCTCTTATGTGGTCTACCTGCTTGCTTAGTCATAGCTGGAACCAGGTTAATTTTTTTGTGAGATAAACTATGCTTCATCTTAAGATTTTTTCTGAAGGTTTAAGATTGTGTAGTGTCTTTTTAATACATTTTTGCAGTTAACATATTTTGCTTGATATATGTCATAATCATTTCTTCCTATTAAGGATCTGATGAAAAGATTTTACAGGTTTGAAGTTGAAGCATACCCATTAATATGTATATTTAAAACAGATAATTAAATTAATGATGGATGTCACACAGCAGTGTTTGCTCGCCTAGTATGAAAGGTTAGACTCATGATGTACGAAAATACATGGAAACACACACATTGACTTTTCATTTATGGGAAATCGACTTCATTTATTGGTATAACTTTACATAAATTATAACTATGGGAATCTCTCTCTCTCTCCCACCCTCTGTCTCTCTCTGTCTCTCTCTCTCTTTCTCTAATTTTCTCTCTTGTATGTTTAATTGAAAAACAAAATCTAGGCTGGGGAGGATGGTTCAGTGGTTAAGATCACTGGGTGCTCTCACAAGAGACCTAGGTTAGGTACCCAGAACCTACATGGTGGCTCACAACTGTTACTGTAGTTTCAGGGCATCTGATGTTTCTTCTGGTCTCTGTGGGCTCTTGCATTAATATCACACACACACACACACACACACACACACACACACAAACCCATAAAACAACACAAATAGAATAAAATCAGCAGATATTTAAAAAGAAAGATAAAATCTGTATGCAATTTAAATGAGCACACAATTCCTGAGAATAATTGCAACGGCCAGTGATAGCCTTGTCCACCTGTTATTTTATTTAATCACAATTTTAAAGTGGCGGCATCATCCCGGGATATATGATGCATGGGTGTCTCTAGCTGTTCTAGAAAGAGTGAAGGCAAATCCCATCTTTTTTTTATGGCTTAAGTGCTTAAATCCAGGGAAGATTTTTACAGAAGGAGACTGACGAGAGGGACAGGTGGATATTGGCTCCGGCATGGTGACAAGCTTTCAGCCTCGGCTGCATTCTTACAGCAGGGGAGTGAGGAGCAGCTGGCAGCCTGGGAGCCACTGTTCTGCAGATGGAATTCTTGTGGCAAAGAGAAGAATGTCCTATCTGGCTCCTTATGCTTTCTGAACAAAGGACGCAACTTAAGAGATTGAAGCTGCTGTTTGATCTTAATGGTAGAGCTCTGTCCTCATTCGCTGTCACGTCTGCTGTGTTACAGCTCAAATGATTTATGTTTAGAAAAGAATATAAAGTTTCTCCATTCACTGTTAGTGGCTGATGCCCTGAATTCAATGTTCCCTAACGTCTCACCCTTTGAAATCCCGAGATTGGGGGCCAAGCATATGAATAGACATCTGTCTACGTATGACATAAGTCAAGAGAACGAACTTTTTGATAAAACATGTTCTTCCTCTGAACGTGGAGCTTTCTGTGAGAGCACAGAGGTGTGTGTGTGTGTGTGTGTGTGTGTGTGTAGGGAGTTGGTCTTTTCTCTTCCCATTGCTAGTTTCACCTCACACTGTAAGAGTATCCCATGCGTGTTTGTGAATACTCCAACTGCTGTGCCCCTTGGTCATCTGTACCTCTAGGAAGTCAAGTACCAGACTGAGAACTATCTGGGCAAAGGATTCTGATACTTGAGATTTAGAAAGTAGTCCAGAAGAGACCAGTCAAGTTCACAAGAGGAAAGGTAGGGTTGGGGCAGAGAGGCTGCCTGTGAATCCCAGCCTTTTAAACTGTGGGCTCTGTATCAGAATACAGAGATTGTGAAATGTTAGGCATCAGTAAACCACCAAAAATAAATCCAAAGTCAGTTGCACAATGAACCCCAGTGTTTGCAGCAGAGCTGGCCAGTGTTTTGTCACCTGACTTCACAGTGGTCTTGGTTCTGAGCACTGTGTGCACACTGCCTCTGTGTGCCCTCAGGCCACATGCCAAGAAGTGCTCCTGACATTCCTCGACTCACACTCAAAAGTATCTCATGAGTTAGTGTTTTCACTGTCTACCCAAAGTTTTCTGCTCTTATAAAAATATGATAGGGCCTGCTCAGTGGATAAGAGCAATTGCTCTTACAGAGAACCTAGGTTTGATTCCTAGCACCCATGTGGCTGCTTACAACCATATATAACTACAATTCTAGGGGATTTGACACACTTTTCTGACACCTACCTAAGCACCAGACACAAACACTTGGTGCACAGGTATACATTCAGGCAAAATACCAACACCCACAGGCATAAAATAAGGTAAGATAAGATGAGGTAAAATAAAGCCAAAACAACAACAACAACAACAAAAACAAAAATTTCATAATGGTTTAATTATGGAAAACTGTTTAGTTGGAACACCAGTTCATCCCTGTCACAAGCTACAAAACCCTGTTTGCTCCTCTTCCCACAGAACAAAAAACAAACAACCAAAACAAAAACCAAAACCCAGCCAACCAAACCTCAAAACATACTGTGTTGCTATATAACCAGATATCGAGGAGGAGGAGTTTGTGGTGAACTTACGAGTTGTGCATTTAATTAAAAACAGTAGTAGCTAGTAATGACTTACCTGGTGCCTGTAGCTCAGTTGCTCCCGAAGGAAGAACAGCATCCATGAGAAACAGATAAATTCCTCACTGCCACTTGTAACATGTAAAACCCAGCATTCAGCACGGAAGGCGTTCTTCTGTTGCATTTCTGCAGCATTTGGAAGGATAACTATGACATGGAATGGCCTTTCAGAAAGCCATATTCGGCAGAACTTTAGTCTGAAAGTTAAAAGGAAATCTCTAGTCTAATTTTTATTTTTTTAAGGTTTTTTTTCTTTTATTGGATATTTTCTTTATTTACATTTCAAATGTTATCCCCTCTCCAGGTCTCCTCTCTGGAAACCCCCTACCCCATCCCCCAACCCCCTTCCTCTTTGAAGGTTCTCCCCCACCCATCCATCCACTCCAGCCTTCCCACCCTGGCATTCCCCTACACTGGGGCATTGAGGCCCCACACGACCAAGGACTGCTTCTCCCACTGATGTCCAACAAGGCCGTCCTTGGCCACATACCCGGCCAGAACCATGGATCCCTCCATGTGTACTCTTTGGTTGGCAGTCCAGGGTCCAGTCCCTGGGAGCTCCTGAGGGTCTAGCTGGTTGACACTTGCTCCCCTCATGAGGCTGCAAGCCTCCTCAGCTTCTTCAGTCCCTTCTCCAACTCCTCCATCCGGGACCCCATGCTCAGTCTAGTGGTTGGCTGTGAGCATCCACCTCTGTATTTGTCAGACTCTGGCAGAGCCTCTCAGGTGACAGCCATATCAGGCTCCTGTCAGCAAGCACTTCCTGGCATCTTCAATAGCATCCAGGTTTGGTGACTGTATATGGGATGGATTGCCAGGTAGGGCAGTCTCTGGATGGCCTTTCTTTCAGTCACTGTTGCACACTTTGTCTTCCTGTTTCCTCCTGTGAGTATTTTGTGCCCCCTTCTAAGAAGCACTGATAACCAACACCCCCCGACCCCCGAAAAAATGTTCACTCCATGGTTACTTCACATACCCATTAAACCAGGAAAGGATGCTGATGGAAGATGCGAGATGCTAGGGCTTCACCTGTGTTTGCAAATCAACGAATATAGAGTGAGGCAGAACAGAAGATGCTTGCCATGCTGTATCTAACAGGAAGCTAAAAGGAAGAGCAGAGGCAACAGTCTCTGCATTACGTATAGGACCACCCCTAAATTAGTGGTTTGCTGTAGGTGACCCCTAAAATGCTAGTTGGAAAGCTAATGTTGTATAGATCTTTACTCTAATGACCAGGGGGACCTAACCAAGGAGAAACAGCTCAGTTACTGTGGCAACCAGTCACCTTGTTAAAGCTGGCTAACCAGGTGTTTAGGAAAGGAGTGGCCGAGAGACCAGTTCCTTCTGTCCTGCTGAACTGTCATTCATCATGAACTCACAGAGAAAGAATCTTTGTTACTGGCATTGGGAAAGATAAGAAAGCATGCATCTGAATATTTGAATACTAACCTGTACTGAGAATCCTTCTGGGGTTTCTTTGGAACTATAGCTGTGCTGTATTCTGTTGAGTGAATTTTTAATATAAATGTAATCAGTGAATTAAACAGGCAGCTGTATTTCTTTTCTTTCTTTCTCTCTGTCTCTCTTTCTTTCTTTTTTCTTTTGGTTTTTCAAGACAGGGTCTCTCTGTGTAGCCCTGGCTGTCCTGGAACTCACTCTTTAGACCAGGCTGGCCTTGAACTCAGAAATTTGCCTGCCTCTGCCTCCCAAGTGCTGGGATTAAAGGCCTGCGCCACCACAGCCCGGATGAGCTGTATTTCTTTACCTCTGCTAGTCCCCAATAACCACACAGAGAAATCAAGACTTATTTCAAGCTGCACCTCAATATCTGGGCAGTTAGATGATTCACCTAACCCCCTATGCTAACCTGGCCATCTCCCTTCCCCATGATTCTTGCAGTTTAATATTTGTTCTAGCTTTGTCTGCTTCAGATCTCTCTTCCCACAGAGTCTTCTCGGGCCCTCTCCTCCTTGCTGATCTGAATCTCCACCCTGTCCCACCTTCTCCTCCCTGGCTGGTGGAAGCTTCTGCCTTGTTCTTTCTTCTGCCCAGCCATCAGATGAAGATCTGAAGATCTCTTGCAAACAGACTGTTTCTCTGGCTGGCATGGCAGGTGGATTCCCGGGGGGTATTGTGTTTTCATTTGGTAGTAAGAATTTTTAATTTTACTTCTGCTATTTCTTTTATATCTCTGTTCCGCTTATTCAGCATTCAATAAATAGTGTGTTGTTTAATCTCCATGGGTTTGTATGTTCTAGAAGTTTTCTTGTTGTTGGCTTGTGGCCTTATTGTACTGGAATCAGATAGAATGAAAGGAATTAATTCAATTTGTTTTAGAGAACATTCCATGGGCTGTTTGGAAAAAAAATATGTATACTCTGCAGTGCTTAGAGGACATGCTCTGTAGATATCTGTTAAGTGAATTTGATCTACAAAATATATTGATTAACATGCTTCCTTATGTTTCGTCTGGATGATCAACTGGTGAGTGTGGGATATTGAAGTCACTTACTACCATTGTGTTATGCTTTCTCTGTGACTTTATATCAAATAGTATGTTTTATGAAATCAGATGTACCTGTGTTTGGGAAGTATATATTTAGAATCCTCTTGTCTTCTTGATGGACCGTAGCAAGGTGGAACTTTATCTGTTCTCACTAGTTTTGGTTTTAAGTCTATTTTGTCAAATATTAGAACTGGGACACCTGCTTCCTAGGTCCATTTGTCTGAAATATGTTTTCTGTCATTTCATTTCATCCTGTGTGTGTGTGTGTGTGTGTGTGTGTGTGTGTGTGTGTGTGTGTGCATGTGTGTGTGTGTAGTGATGCACATTTCTTGGAAGCAGCAAATAGATTGTTCCTACTTTTTAATCCATTCTACTAGTCTGTGTCTTTTGATTAGGGAATTGGGACCATTAACATTCAGAGTTATAATGGAAAGGTGCATCTAAAGTTCTGTCATTTGTTGATTTTATAGTGTTTAGAATTTCCCCCTCTCTTTCTCAGCATTATTCTAGCATGAATTGTCCTTTCCTGTGTAGATGAATTTGTTTGTTTTTCATCAGTCTGGGGAGCTCTTAAAGTATTTTCAGTAGAAGCAGCTTAGTGTGGTTATGAGTTCCTCAATATGGAAAGATTTTATTTTTCTTTCAATTAGGAAAGATAGCTTTGCTTGGGTATAGTCATCTGAGTTGGGACTTGTATTTTTGGAGCTTGAAATCCATCCATCGAAGTTCTCCGGCCTTTAAAGTTTCGGTTGAATAATCTGCTGATATTTTGAACATGAATTGATGTATTTCTTTGGGAATTAATGCTTTTTTTTCTCCTGTTGATTTCAATATACTTTATCTGTTCTGTGTATTTAGGGTTTTGCTTTGAAGATGATGGTTCTTTTCTGTCCTGTCTGGGAATCCTAAATGCCTTCTGTATCTGGATCGGCATCTCTTTCCCTATCTCTTGGGAAATTGCTGCTCTAAATCTTTTTAATGTTTTTTATGCTTTGAAAATGAGATTCTTCTATTTCTTTATGTCTATTATCTGTAGATTTGGTTGTTTTAGAGTATCATGGATCTCTTAGCTTTCCAGTTAATAACTTCTTAGTTTTGCCCTTGTTTGAGGACTGTAGTTCCTTTGCATTGTGATCAAGTCTGTGAACTGCCCTTTTCCTTACGCCAGTCTATTGGTGAGATTTTTCCACAGATCTATTTGACTTATTGTGCTTCCCATTTCTGACATTCAGATTGTTTACCTCTATGTTGAATTTCTTTCATAGTGTGCATTACCTTATTACATTTGGCTGTTATTCAACTTACAACATACAGCGTATTACATTCCGCTGTTTGTGCTCTCAGCAGGAGCTGATTTTCCTCTTTGACTTCTTTGACCACACTGTTAACCTTTAGTTTGAGCCCTCTATCTGTAGTTTCATTTAACTCATTCACACTAGATGCTGCTACTATAGACTTGCAATTTTTGGAGGACTCATGAAACTTTAGTTTTTCATATTCCTTACACTACTGTATTGGGATTTATGAATCTGAGGGTTTTTTCCCATTAGTGATAGTTTTAAATCAGCTATATTCTTTCAGTTGAAGTATTTGCAATGACCAAGTCAAGCTTAGCTATGGTAGAGTTGAAGTGTGTGGCTCATAAAATAGTTCCCAAGTCCAGCAGCTCAGGGTGCCCGGTGTTAACTCTACATTATCCCATGAGTAGAATATTAACTGTGAGGGCAACCTTGACTACTGCATATTCTCACTATGCAAATGTTGTACCAGGAAACTAACAGCAGTGGCCCCCTTGACTTCAATAACTGTAGGAGGAGAAAAACATCAAGGAGAGTATAGTACTCAACTCAGGTTTGAGCTACTAAGGTTGGGGTTGAGAGGGAAGTAGGTTGGATGAGGATAGCGACAATAGCAACCTTGAAAGGCAAGAAAATCGATGTGGATAAAGTAGCTGGAATACTGTTAGGATTCTCAGATTTTTAGAGATTGTTAAAGCTATGGAAGATGGTAAGAGGCGGAGGGGATAAGATGAGAAGAGACATGGAAAAACGAGAGGACGTATAAAAGATATGGGCAAAAGGTCTAGTAAAGAATGCCTTGAAGTGGCTAGAGAGATGGCTCAGGGGTTAAAAGTACTGATTGTTCTTCTAGAGGAACCGGGTTCAATTCCCATCATCGACATGGCAGGCTCACGTCTGCAAATGCAGTTGCAGGACACCTGATGCCTCTTCAGGCTTCCATGGGACTTCATACATATGGTGCAGATATACATGCAGACAAAACTCTCATATGTAAATAAAAGCCTGTAGTAAACAATGTGAATAAATGCACACAGCCACCCTAAAGCCTAACCAAACAATATGACAGACAAATGCAAAAATGATCATAAGATACTGTCTTCGTGAGGGTTCCCACTGCTGTGATGAAACACCAGGACCGAAAGCAAGCTGGGAAGGGAAGGGTTAACTTGGCTTATACTTCCTCTTCTTAGTCCATCACTGAAGGAAGTCAGGGCAGGAACCTGGAGGCAGGAGCTGATGCAGAGGCTACAGAGGAACACTTGCTTGTTCAGCCTGCTTTCTTATAGAACTTGGGACCACCAGCCCAGGGTGGCACCACCTGCCATGGGCCGGGCCCTCTCCCACCAATCATAAGAAAATGCTCTGCAGGCTTGCCTACAGCCCAATCTTTTTATTGATTTTCTCAATTGAGGCTGCCTCCTCTCTGCGTGGGAGAAAGAGCCTGGCTCCTGCAGCATCCATCTTCACTATGTTTCTAGAATGTGGGGAAGAGGAGGAGGTTTTAGGTCCTTTCCTGGTAGTTCCCTCTGACCCTGCACTCTCCTATCGCCTCTCTGGTCCTCTGGGTCTGGGTCCTGTGCAGGTGAGGAGTGGTATTTCCCTTGCAGTTTCTTTTACCCACACTCACACAACTTTAACATCCTAGAAAGAAACCCATGACTGAACTGGAGGCAGTGAGACCATCTACTTTCCCATTAGCCAAGGCTTGGGTTTCTGTTCATATTTCTTGGCTTTCTTTTGGGATCCACGAGGAAACAAATGATGGATAATCTTGGACAGGCACATTTTAATGCTTAGGACAGATAAAATAAGCATCTGACCAGGCCAAGATGAGTTGGCAGCACGGGCATCCTAGAGCGTTAGACGGAAGCGTCGGTAGGGGGTTCTTGCACATGTTATCTATCGAACTTGCCTTATTCAGCCCTCATCACTATCCAGTGGGTTAGCAAAAGCAGCAAGACAACAACAACAACAACAAAAATCCCTATTTCTTAAAAAAAAGGGAGGGAGAGGAAAGGGGGATGGAAGGAGGGAGGGAAGGAGGAAGGAAGACACACACACACACACACAGAGAGAGAGAGAGAGAGAGAGAGAGAGAGAGAGAGAGAGAGAGAGAGAGAGAGAGACTTTGAAAATTTAAAACAAAACAAATGAAACTGAGGTCCAAACAAACATTAAAAATTTTTACCAAGAAAAATGGCTTGGTAGTGTAAGCCAAAACCAAGAAACAGTAGATTTTCCCTGTAATAGCTGTGTGGCTTAGAGTGGGTCACTTTGCTGTTCATGGATCATTTCCCTCTTGTGGTACAAAAGAGTCTTTGAGAAGTGTGCAGTGAAGTGTTCTAGAATTTCCTCCTTTAAAATTTGCATAAAACACCTTCCCAGTCCTTTGCCTTGAGATTCACCTGGTGCTTTTTATTTTATTTTTTCCTTTGATGTAGGCAAAAGCAAGGAGAAAGGCAAGAAGGACCCAGGAGAGAAGGGTGAAGCAGAGAATGGGAGCTTGAGCTTGGTGTTCAGATGCAGCCTCTGTCTCTCTTTTTCTCTGAAGAATGTCATTTCTTCCAATATCTGGACCACATCTGTCAGGGTTCCCCAGAAAACCAGTCAATAGAATATGCATAAATGCAGATGCTTCTTACATCACAGTGACCTGTAGCCTGTTAAGCAGATCATAAATCAAAAATACAAAGCTGAAAATACATTCCGTATACACAATGCATGCAGTGTCACAGCTGAGCTGCATGTTATACTGTAGAGTTCTGGTTGTTTAGAAATGAGTGTGGGGCTGACTGGGAGACACAGATTACTGCTATACCTCAGCGCCACAGCAGAGAGCGGAATCACATATTGCTAGCAGGGAAAAAGATAAAAAGTTCAAAATCCGAAATACAGTGTCTGCTCAGTGTGAATTCAGCACCATCCTTAAGCTACAAAATTGTATGTTGAGCCATCGCGTAAGTCAAGAAATATCTGTTGGGGTGTACACTTTTAATCACAGCCCTTGGAAGGGGGAAGCAGACATATTTCTGTGAATTGGAGGCTAGCCTGGTCTCTACATAGTGAGTTCTGGGAGCCAGGATTATATAGAGAGACCCTGTCTCAAAATACAAAGAAGAAAGGAAGAAAGATATTACTCAATCAATCAAGCAATCATCAATCAATCAATCTTTGGAAATGAGCTTACAGAGATCAAGAATTCCCACAACATGAAAGAGATATCCAAGAAAGTCAGGCTGTAGAGTGGGCTGAGTGAGAACCAGAATAGCCAATGGCATAACTTGCAGTCCCAGGATAAAGACCTGGAATGGGTGCTGGCATGAGTCCTAAAGAACCATAGCTATGATGTGTGATGGCACAAGATGTAGGTCCTAACTCAGGAAGAGAAGAAAATTCATCCACCTTCCATTCTACTGAGGTCTAGGCTCCCAATGGATTGGACAATGCCCAGGCCTACTTCCATGGGTAAGAAAGCACCATCTTTATTTCGTCTACCAATTCAAATGTCAATTTCTTGCAGAAAATTCTACAAACTCACCTGTAAATATTTTGCCAGGCATCTGGACCTTCTTCAGTCCATTCAAGCTGAAATATAATATTGTCCTGGTTTCATCTATTGCTGTGTTGAAATATTCTGACCAAAAGCTAAGTATGGGAGAGAAGGGTTTATTTTAGGTTACATCAACAGTTCATCATTGAAGGATAGGCAGAGAAGGAACTTGAGTCACATCCAATGGAGGAGTGCTGCTGGCTGTTCTTTTTGTAAGCTCCTGTCTAGTGAGTCTTCTTATAAAGTCTAGGGTTTCCTTTTGTGGGAATGGTGCTGCTCACAGTGGTCAATTCATAATCAGAACAATACCCTACAGACGTGCCCACAAGCTAATCTCATCCCTCAATTAAGACCCTTTTTCAGGTGACTCTAGGCTGGGTCGAGTTGACAGTTAATGCTAACTAGGACAAGTATTAAGCATCACACTTGGCTCTATAAATGGGAAAACCAATCAGTTTGATTTGCTTGATATTAAGGAATCTCCCAGGATAAAGAAATTTTAATGCTAAGACAGAGAAAGTCTGAGCAAACCAAGATGTGTTAACATGTTTCCTTTTTTACACTCTTTCTATAAACTATTTCAATCACTCAAACTCTCTCTTAAAAAAAAAATCAGTGTTTCTCCATTAGGACCTACATATACAATTGAACTTAAGGGCCATTTGCATCTAAACCACAGATATTGAAATAATAGACTTATGCTAAGTGAAGTGAGATCCACACAGTGTGAAACATATGATAAAAAAATAGAATATGTCTATAGAATAGCAGATCCTGGGCATATTCCTAGTAGTACAGGCTCCAGCCTCCAAGCATGACAACCTGAGTTCAGTCTCTAGGGCACACATGGTGGAAGAAGAGAAGAGTCCAGTAAGTTGTTTTCTGAGCTACACACACACAGAGTGACATATGTGTCCTTCATAGGAAGAAAATAAAGGAAGGAGGAAGAGGAGATGGAGGGGGAGGATAAAGGGATGAAGAGAGGGAAGAGGAGGGAGAGGAAGAAGAGGAGGATGAGAAAGAGAAGAGGAAGAAGAGGGAGGAGGAAGAAGAGGCAAAGGAGGAAGAGGAGGAGGAGGAGGAGGAGGAGGAGGAGGAGGAGGAGGAGAAGAAGAAGAAGAAGAAGAAGAAGAAGATCTTATATCAGTTAGAGATTACACATAGTTTTAATTCACTGAGAGGAATAATCATAGAACTGAAGCCCTTCTTCAAATTGTTATTTTTCCTTTTATTACCTATACCCTTTGTTCTACAGTTATTTACAATTAAATATACACAAATCTATCTACTGGAATAGATTTCCAGTTGTAGAAGAACTGGTCTATCCATCAAAGACCCCAATAAATGTGAAAAGCAGCTTGGAAGAGAGCAGTTATTAAAAATATGTGTCAGAAAGAAAAGGAGGGATACTTCCATGTTAGTGAGCTTTCTGTTACTATAACAAAATACCAGTGGCAATCAGCTTACCCAGAGGAAAGGATATCTGGGTGTGGTTACACATACCTGGAATTCTTGAGAAGCAGAAGCAGGAAGCTCTGAAGTTCCAGGGTAGCTTGGGTGCTTAGAGAGACACTAGCTCAAAAGACAACAACAAATAACAAACCAAACAATGAAAGTGGTGGTGGTGGTGGTGGTGGTGGTGGAGCAAGAGGAAGAGAAAGAGGAAGAGGAGGAGGAGGAGGAGGAGGAGGAAGAGGAACTATCTTAATCTGTACTTTTGGAGATTTTGGTAGATTGTCAGTTTGCTCATTGCTTTTGGGCCTATGGTGAGGTGATAACAATATGGTATAAATACATAGTAGAGGAAGCAGGTTATCTTGTGACTTCCAGAAATAGAAAGATGAAGGGATCAGATTTCCAACATAGTTCAAGGGTCAGCCCTCCCGCTAGACCTCACTTCTTAAAGGTCCCACTACCTTCCAGCAGCACCATGGGTGGTGGAAAAAGTCTTCAACACAGGACTTAGACTATACCGACTTCTGATCATACTTCTGGTTGAATATCCAAAATCGTTCATAAAACAATGTATGCCAAATCACACCCTGTGCCACAGGTGGTAGTGTGTGTGCCTGCTTAGGGAATGCTACACAGAAGAGGTCAAAGAGATTGGGAGAGATCACTTGTGGACACTCTTTCAGAGGATGTGTGTTTAGGGTGTGAGCGTTCACATTGTGGTCACATGAAGGAAGCTTCAGGGAGCCTTGTGGGAGCTTGACACACGTCCCTTGAAATTGAGGATCCAGCCTCAGCAGAAAAAATGGAATAGGAGAGAGCCATGTTGTTCTCTCACAGGCTGCAAGGCAAGGATGCAGGATAAGTTAACCAGTCAGGGCTTAGGATGAGGGAGCAGGCTCACCATGGAACCTTCTTAAAGTTATCCTGTCCAAAGCGCTGTGAGGATGGTGACAGGCCCCAACAAAGAGAGTCTTGGACAAAATGCCCACAGGATTAGAGTTAAGATTATTAGCAAATCTTTTACTTATAAAACGTAAAAGAAGAAAAGTCCATTACGGTTTGATGAAAGTTCTAGCTTTAATCCACTACCAAGCTCAGAGGAGTCCACCACTATGCTAGCCATGGCCAGCATTATTGTGGGTTTAACATTACTCATTATTTCCATGGAAGACTGAGGAACACTGATGGGGAAGCTGGGAGAGAATAAGTAAAGGTGGACAACAGAGTAAAAGCAGATCCTTCCTAGCCTACCCACTGACTCTTGTTCTAAAACACACCAGGTCTTCAATCTGGGATCAATAGAGCTCCGTGCTAGATAAAAGTTAGATGCTCTGTTGACTTGTATGCTCAATATTTTAATTACTCATTAATTTCTTGAAACAGAGAATAATTGGAATCACCAGGTAGTTACGCAAATGTTATTGGGTTGGTTTAAAATTTCATCCAAGGGTAGAAAAAAAGAAATATTCTTAAATTGGTTTTGAAGGCACTCTGTGTGTGTGTGTGTGTGTGTGTGTGTGTGTGTGCATGAGAGAGAGAGAGAGAGAGAGAGAGAGAGAGAGCCCATTGAGGGTCAGTATGGGAAACTGAGTTCAGCCCACTCAGTAAGAGCTTTACTTTCAAAGTTCTTTCCACATGCCTGATACTTATTCTGTTACCTGGGCTATGCCTATACCCACAGAAACATTATAAGCTAGGTACTATTATTATTGTCATTTCTAAGATGAGAAAACAGAAAGTCAATGGTGTTAAGTAGTTGGCTAAGGTCACATACCCAGTGGAGAATCTGAGTTGAAGGTCAAGAGTGTCACTGTGGAGATCATGCTTCTATCTACACAAGGGATAATATGTCAGATGAGAGAGGACTTACAAAAAGATATTTTGGGACTCCAGGAAGAGAGATTTTGACCAAGTAGATGAAGCTTGGTCAAAGTTATAGAAGCTTCTCTAGTTTGGAAGGAAAGTACTAAGCCCAGCACTTTGGAATTCCCACTGAACCTGGAGGCAAGGTTTTGTGGGACTGGTGCAGGTTTTCACCCAAGGAGAATCCCATATGAGGAGGATAGTGGGCCACTACTTCTAACAGGAGACAGACAGGCTAGGAGAGGGTCCATGTCTGGCATTTTGCTCCAACACTACATAATCTGTCATTTGCTCTATTGCACATTTTTGCTTCTGCTCTGGTCCCCATTTCCTGGGTGTCTTTCTCTCCTGAGTCATCAAGAAGCTAATGTCAAAAGCCATTATTTCATTATGGTCCCTTTCAGCTCTAAGAGAACAGTACATCCAACCTAAGATTTACTGATTGAGTGCTTACCAAACATCATCCTTCACCCGTAATGCTCACCTTTGTATGCCGGCACACGAGGCACTACAGCACCAGAATGTTCCTCTACCTATTAGATCTGATTAATTATCCAGATAAAGGCTTGATTTTCATAATAAATTAGACATAATGGAAAATACATTAGTGAAAAAAGTTTGTAAATGCATTTTTCGCAGAGTTAAAATTTTCCAACCTTGAAAGTCAGAGAACATAAAGTCAGTTTTCATGAACTCTATTACCCTCTCATGCTTTTTTATATCACTGCAGTATATGAAGAGCTATTTTATTGCATTAGCTCAAGATTTAATGTCAAAATAATGAGGTTGGACAAAAGCTTGAAGTTAAAAAAAAAAACACAAAACCAAAGAACCAAAGAGGATTTTTTTGGTCTTTTCTCACTCACAGTGGCTATAAGGTACCCATTCTTATGTCTGGGAGTTGTAAGAAAAAGGTAGCTGGAAAGATTGAGGAATCAGAGACAGAAGAGCAAGAGTGGGAAACTGAGTCACGGTTACCCAGGAGGGGATGGGTCTCTCCTTACTGCTGCCCTCACCTGCCAACTTGTAATGGAGGTTTCAAATGCAGACATATTCAATACAAATTCAGGTTTTCATCAGTTAATTTCTCCATGTTATTATATACATGTAGTTAAGATATAGATGCGTATGTTCCATGTGAATGGCCAGATTCTACTCTGTATTGAGTAGAACAATTCTCTTCAGTAGAGTGTAGATTTTCAGGCTCCAGCAGTTGAAATGAGTGAATGGAGGTTAGAGGCAGGGAACCCTTGAATAATTCATCAGTTACTCTGGAATCCGCGTGATAGTGGGGTGTGTCATCTGGGCTCCCCCAGGTTCTAAATGTCCTAATGTAAAGCAGCCGCTCACCTCTCACCTCTCACACTTCAGTCTCATGCTTTCAGCTTCAGAGCTGTCCCTGCTGGTACAGTCACTTACATGTCTTAGTAAGACTCTGAGGTAAATTAAGACTTCTGTGACTGTGGTGCCAGGAGAGGGCAGTGAACCGTTAGGGGACTGGCAATGGTTCCCAGGTGGCATGATTGGTTTTAAAAAGTGGAATTCACGTTGCAGTGCTTATCCTTATGTCTTTCTATATTCCATCAGATCTCTCATTCATCAGTTCTAGTTTACAAATCCCCCACTTCATCAGAATGTCGTTTCTTTGTAACGCAGAGGTGTAACTAATCAAGGCCAGGTTGGCTATATTCTGTTATTTTAAAAATGAAATATGGGGATAACAGACTTGGCAGTTTAAGGTTTGAATTCTATTGACCAATTGGGAAAAATCCATTGCTTATTGTGCATTTTTTTGCACCTATAGATTCTTATTCTCTCTCTCTCTCTCTCTCTCTCTCTCTCTCTCTCTCTCCCTCTCTCCTTCCCTCCCTCCCTCCTCCTTCCCTTCCTCCCTCCCTCCCTCCCTCCCTCCCTCCCTCCCGCTTTTTGAGTCCTGGTCTCGCTCAGTAGCTCTGGTCTCACTCTGTAGCTCTGGCTGTCCTGGAACTCACTATGTAGTCCAGGCTGGCCTTGAACTCAAAAAGATTCACCTCTCAAAGTGTTGGGATTAAAGGTCTGTGTAACACCATTCCTGCTTAGAGTACTCTTTCTAATTTTCTATAGTAGAATAAAAATTAAATTATAGAATCGGATTTCATTGATCTAATTTCCCCTCATGCCCTAATCATTCATTTTTAAGTGAATGTTTTCAACACTCATTCAGTGGTTACTGAGATACCCAAAACGGTGACTTCATGTGACTGAAAATGTTAGAAAACATTCAGTACTCTGCTAGACATTTGGTCACAGACTCAGCAAGCCCCCCCCCCCACTGTAACTCCATCCATCAAGCTGTAACAAGAACAATAAAGAATAATGCACTGCTAAGAGCTAAACAAAAATATGATTGTTCTCATATGCATGGGGAGTCTATGTGTCAGCGATTTATAGTTCCAAAGGTACTGTCTGCTCCACCACTCTCCTGGTCTAAATTTGGACATTTTGCTGAAGTCCTGTATAATAGGCACTTAAATCGAAAAAATAAACCCACCCCCCTTAACATATAAACAAAACATTATAAAATGGGAGTTTAAAAACATGCCTATTTATTTCCACGTTAATGTGAAGAAATAGAGATCTTTACCCTCTTAAGTAAATATGTATTCATTACTTAATTAGCGTCTGGCTAGAAGGGCTTCAGGAGGATAAAAAATACTCTGTGCGTTAAACACACTTGCCACAAAGTAAAGGACTGGAACGAAGGCTGCCTGGGCCTCACTCTGAGACCCAGTAGTAATGACTTAGTCACGCTGCCATTTCCAGGAACGACCAATTAAAGAGGGGAAGCCGAGTCTACTTTAAAGACCAGTGTTCAATAAAGAATAAAGCATAAAAGCTGAAAAAGAAATCAGAACGTCATTGTTAGGGAGCACAGGTTGGTAAGAAAAAGTCCAGCTTGAGGAATGTGCGAGGGAACAGAGAGAAACCAAACTGTTCCATTAAAAAGGTGTTTAAGGGGCTCCTGCTCCCCCAGTGCACACACACATAAACTCCATCAGTGTTAATAGGACCGAAATGTATGACTCAGGGGGGAGAATAGAGGGACTCATGTACGTATGACTGAAGGAAGTCTAGGAAAAGTCAATTAAAGACCACAAATGGCAGCTTAGGAGGTGAACAGACACGTAGGTGTCTGCAAGAAGGCATTTAACTTTAATGAAATGGCACAGTATATTTTTCCTTTTTCAAAAGACCAAAAAAAAAAAATCCTACTGACCCTTTGTACAAGGTTTATGATTTGTATTTAAATTAGAGTCTGAGATATATAAGGAATCCGAATGGGCTGTGCAGTTAGTTTTCCTGGTGGAGGAGAGAGAGAAAGAAGAAAGGAGGGAAGGGGAGAGACTCATATAAACAGAAACACACACATACATAAACACATGTATACACACATGTACATACACATGTATGCACACATAGTTTTCAGATCTGGGGATTGAACTTAGAGCCTTGCACATAGTGAGTATGTTCTTTAATTCTGCATGCCATCTCTGGTCCGAGATTTCTTTTTAGAAGTGGATAATCATGCACAAAGTGGGGATGGGGAATCTCTCAACTGAGGTAGAAATCTGTCTGGAAGAATATTTTGGTATTTCATTGCTGCACTTTGAAAAGAACAATAAGGTTCTTTATCCAAAAGAGATATAAAATTAAGGGGATTTTTCTTTACACAAGTTGGAAGTTACAAAAGCGGGTTTACTTACGAGTATGTATTACTTATTTCTCATAAGCCCTGGGTTATTTGGAGCAGACATGCTGTAATTCCCCACTTTCCTCCCCACAATTCCTCATGAATTAAATGGGGGTTCAAACATTTAAGTGAAGAAGGCCACGTGATCACAGAGGTGGATTTGAAAAAGTGAAGTGCCTCATCTGTCCTCTACTTTTGGTTTCTCAAAAAAAAAAAAAAGTAAATTTAGCACTGGGAAATGCTTTAGTAAGGGAATTGAATACCTAAGAATTTACGTGATCTCTTTCCGAGTAAAGGAGACTACGTTTAGGAAGGAGGCTGTGAGTGGCTTTCAGTCGGATGGATTTAATTAGAATCAGACCTTAGAAGGTCTTGGTATCATACACTGGCAATAAGCTTTAATCTTCGCTTCGCGATGTTTCCAATACTCTGGCGCTGAAGTCATAGTTCTTATTGTAAAGAAAAAAAAAAAACCTTTAAAAGCTTCATGATTCCCATTCACTGAAGTTTGGATCATTTCAAGGGGCTCTTAATATTTTAAAGTAGGGTACTGCTAGTTTTGTTTTGTTTTCTTTCAATGGAAGGCTTATAAAATTTGCTTGTATATAGATGGAATAGCACTGGTGACAGGGGGAGCCGTGACTACATGCCTGTGCTGGCACCCTTACCATCTCACAGCGCCAAGGAGAGGTCGGGACGGGACCCTAAGGGAAACGCATCATGACCAGTGCAGTGCCATCTCTTTATAGGGTGTTTGTGTAAGGCAATATTCAATTTTCATGTAAACCCTTCTTAGTTTAGAAGGTGGAGGTGGGTGGAGGGCAGACTCCAAACAGGCCTGCGGGCCACTGAGCTTTGCATCCTGAACAAGGGAATTGAGGCCCCATATGACCTTCTTTTGCTCTCCTTTTCTTTTTAAATTAATTTTTCAGTTACCATACAAAACATTTGGTTACATTACATTTTCATGCATGTATGACACTGTACTTTGTTCTCATCTATTTGTCCATTGCTTCTCTTGCCCTGTCCTGCCCTGCCTCTGTGTTCCCTCCTTTCCAAAAGCCCCTGCAATACTCAGTGTCCGTGAGAATATAGGGGGAACTCAACAGGCAGCAGTGAGCATTGTTGCCGATACTTTGAAATACTTTGTGGTGATACTACATTTGAATTCACATTCTGTCTCTACCAAAAGTCATGATGAAAGGCACTGTCAGTGTACTGGGGTTTGTGGGTGGGCCTTTAAAAGAGAGTGGATTGATTCTCTTGAGAGCCAGTTGTTTTAAAGCCGGTGATCTGGACTTCCCCTTGTTTGATGTCACCTGCCTCCACTGTGAGGTATCCAGGAACCCTCATCAGATACGTTGGTGTTGAGCTTCCCTGCTTCAGAACTATGAACCCAAATGATCTTGCTCTCTCTATAGCTAACCAGTCTCTGTTTTTCTGTTATAGTAACAGAAAGTAGACTAAAACAAGATGTATCTATTAAAAAACAAACAAACACACTAAAGCAAGCCAGATGGGTCAGCTGTCTCATTCCTAGGTCCCCTAGCCACAAAATACATAGTTGCTAACCGTCTAGAACAAGTGTGTTGTAGTAACATTTCTAATAGGCAAAACAAAGAAACAAACAAGCAAAAAGCCTGTATCAAACTCACATTGCCAACAATAGCAAAATGAATAAATTATGATAGCAAGTAAATAAACATGCATATTAATAATGCAAAACATGAGTGAATCATACAAACATAGTTTGAGCAGAGACAGCAGATATGAGACCCCCGTATTATTATGAGAAAGTATGAAGTCAGACTAAACTCAAAGTTCTCCAGTGGCAAAGGGTGAGAAAATAGTCTGGGTGTGGGTTGTGCAGATGTGTTCTTTGTGTGCAGATGTGTTCTTTGTGTCAAACTTATGGAGTTACACATGATGATCCTCCGCTCCCTCCCCTTCCCTTATGTTGAATATGGAACTCTGAGCACCACACACACTGGGCACATGTTGCCACTGATCTACATTCTTAAACCAGTTCCCTGTGATTCAAAACTTACCATCCTCCACAAATGGGTATAATGCTGTGGAATCAGGGAATCCAATCCATAGAGGAATACGACTGGATAGAGTCTTAAGCAGAAGAGAGGGCAGGTGTGGGATGTGATCAGTGCATCAAATCATTTAGGGGATAGATGAAACTCTAGATTATGATAAATAACAACATAGGTCAATATTAAGACCTGAGTCTGAGTCAGGTGACAACCATCTGCCAAAGTTAGATGCAGAAGAGGCTGGAATGTCCAAGTCGAGATGTGAGCTGGG
Source organism: Grammomys surdaster (assembly GCF_004785775.1). NCBI lineage: Eukaryota > Metazoa > Chordata > Mammalia > Rodentia > Muridae > Grammomys > Grammomys surdaster. The sequence continues at coordinate 29,306 of NW_021627588.1, read as the reverse complement.
GGTATCCAGACTGGCCTGCTGAGCTCTGCTTGAGTTTCGAAGACTCCTGTCTAGGAGTAAAATCTTAGAGACATGGTAAGCTCTATATAAAAGGCTAAGGGAGAAAATGGTGCTGCACACCCACCTTTATTTCTAGGTCATTTACTGATATGTAACCATGCATTCCCAATGTTCCAGACCAGTCTGACTTGTACATGTAGAACAGCTATAACAGTGTGTCTGCTCACTCATACTTTATTTCTCATTAATACTGGGATATAAAAAGGATGAAAAATATCCCAGTATGAGATACTTGTGAATTTGTAAGCAGCAGTACTGGTTTCTTTCTGTTCTAGAGGCTGTGAGTTCAAGGTTAAGTTTCTGGAATATTCCTTTCCTGGGTATGACCGGTTATATGGTCTCGTGTTATATACAGCAAGAGATAAGGCTCTGAGGCTTCTTATGGAGGCTCTATTCCCATTGCCTTAGTAAGAACCCACCCCAATATCATTAAACTGAGGTTTGAGGTTTCCATAGATAAATTTTGAGGGAATGTCAACACTTAGTCTATAGCACTACATAAAATACCGTGGTAATAAAAGCTAACAGTTATTAAGTACTTGATATATATCAGGTGATAGCCTTGGAACTTCACATTTATTATCTGAATTGATCTTCATATATGACTTGACACTCAGAAGAAAAGGCACTGAACAGTGAGGAATAGTCACAATTCAAAGTCAGTTTAGTCTGTTTGAGGCAAAATCTTACCATGTATATCCAGGCTGGTTTTGAACTCACAACCTTCTTGGCTGTGATTCTGGAGTACAGGACTATAGACATGTACCACCATGGCCAGATGGATTATCATATTTTCTGTCTATTGAAAAGGATATCTCTTAAAGATGGGTCGATGTCCTCCTGATGAGATGCCTGTGACAGAGGAAATGACAGTTTATTGCTAGAATTGAAGATGCCATGCTACCAACATGGAGTAGAGTTGTTCTTAAACATGGCCTTACATGACCAACACCTATCTTAACCATGATCGTACATGACCAATGCCTATCTTAACCATGACCATACATGACAAATGCCTGTCTTGACTTCCATAGTTCCAGAAGCCCTTCTTCTTATGATCCACCAGTTAACGGAGGACCCTTCAGAACCCTACGATCCTGGTGTGAGCTCCAGCCAGGCCAGCCTGTCTCAAACACCTTAGCGCTTGCTCCTTCTATGCATCGGGGCTGAACTGTAAATTTTTCTCTATGATGACTGATCTAATTCAGAGGACTGAATGTACCCTAAAAGCTGGGGGAGAAATATGAGAATCCGACATTCAAAACCCAACATGTACCATCATAGCTGGAACACAATGCCTGAACCCTGCCCTGACATAGAATTCTTGATGGTGGCTTCTCTCTAGAGTCTCTGGAAGGAAGACTGATGGGAAGGTGTTCTACGGGCTGGCTTTCCCATGGACTTTTCTGCGCGGACAGAGCAAACACACAGGGGCTGTAAGCATAACTGCCCATAAGAAGGAAACTCAGAGAAAAGGTGGTGGTGAGACCTCATACAGGTGATGGAGTTAACTGTGTGTACAGGGCTATGTGGACGTCTAAGTCCATACTAATACCCTGGCTCCAAGAAGGGCTCCAAAGCTGCATTCACACAGTGCTTTTCATTAGATTTGGAAAGTGATCCATGCTGGGTGTGAGGGATGTGGGGAGGCTGAGAGGGGACTGATGGGAAATGTGGGGACTTGAAAAAAAAAAGCCATCCCCAAGGAGGCTGCTCTGTTCAGCTTCGTCTGAGGCTTGCCAGTTGGCAAGGAGGATGCTTGCCAGGACTTTTGACTTACAGAAGATGGAAATCCGGATTTTTTTTTTTAAGTGGGAAATCTCCTATTTTTAAAAATGCTGTGTGGGCCAAACCAAACACGTTTGTGGGTTGAATCCAGTCTGTGGCCTGCGATTTTGAGACCTTTGATTTATAGTCCTCACAAAACATGACATCTCTGTTTCGGTTTGTAACTTCCCCAGGCTGGGGGTACTTGTAGACTCAGTTCGTCTTCTGTCCTCCACCTCTCTAGCATCTTTGTTTGTTTAGTTTAGTTTTTCAGGACAGGGGTTCTCAATGCAGCCCTGGCTGTCCTTGTACTCAGAGATTTGTCCCCCCAACCCCCTGCCTCCCGAGTGCTGGGATTAAAGGCATATGCTATCATGCTCAGCCCTTACCATTTTAAATTTACACTCATTCCTTCATTCATAGAATCAGATTTTTTTTTTTTTTTTTAGAATCAGATGGTCTTAATGGCACAGCTTGTGTCTTTCTCCTGTTTGCAGCCCTCCCCCCCGTGGCATCCTATGACGATGGACACAACGCAGTGCTCCGAAGGTGCTAGTGAGATAATGTTTGTTAAAGAATGTATCCTCAAAGCCCAACAAAGGAAACCTGATGCTTCGCTTTCGGTCCGTTCCCCAGACTTGATTCGCCAAACCTCATATATCTCAAGGCAAAATCTGAGATTTCTACTTTCAGCAAAGGCTGATTGTAATTCAGCCCGACTTTCTTGTTTAAAAAGAAAAAAACCTAAAATGGCTGGGGAATATAGAGACGATGTTTTGTTAATAGCACTCAAGATCTAAGAAGATGGTAAAGAATTGTCCTGAGAGGTCAAGGAGAGCGGTCGAGCATCCACTGACACTATAGTAAGCCTCACTTTGGAGGCTTTGGTCCCCTCAGAGGTCAGGCATGTGAGGACAGAAAGGTCACATGCCACAAGCCTTCCTCCACTGCAGCAGCTGGTGACCAGTCTTTCTTGTTCAGCTTTCTTGCCTCACACCTCATTCTAATAAAGAGGATCCCAAGTGAAACGATTCTTAAACCATGAAATATATATCTGGTTATTTTACATTTCAAATGTTATTCCCCTTCCCAGTTTCCCCTCCACAAGCCACCTATCCCTCCTCCCTCCCTGTTGCCTCTATGAGGGTGCGCCCCACCCTCCCACCCTCTCCTGTCTCAGTGGCCTAGTGTCTGTGGAGAGACCATTGGACATTAACCTGAATGTATCATACTTACTTACTCTGGGCCCACCCTTTCCAGGGTCCTATTTGGACTCCTCTCCAGCCATCCCCTTCCACTGGGCCTAGTGCATAAGCCCACCCAGTTCCTCTGCTGTGCTCCTCCATTCCAACCATGCCAAGGATTCTGGGTAGTGGAACCCTACAAATGGCATCAAAGTCAATTTCCCAGGCAAGCCTTCATAGGCCTTTCAGGCCTATTCTATAAAGGATATATTTTACCACTGCAGTATGCTTTCCTAAGTTTTAGAAAGGCACCAGTGTGTGTGTGTGTGTATGTGTGTGTGTGTGTGTGTGGTGTGTGTGGTGTGTGGTGTGTGTGGTGTGTGTGGTGTGTGTGGTATGTGTATGTGTGTGGTGTGTGTGTGGTGTGGGGTGTGTGGTGTGTGTATGTGGTATGTGTGTGTGGTATGTGTGTGTGTTGTGTGTGTTGTGTGTGGTATGTGTGTGGTGTGTGTGTGTGGTGTGTGTGGTATGTGTATGTGTGTGGTGTGGTGTGTGTATGTGGTATGTGTGTGTGGTATGTGTGTATGGTGTGTGTGGTGTGTGTGTATGGTGTGTGTGTATGTGGTGTGGTGTTGTGTTGGTGTGTGTATAGATAAGGAGTGACTAGGTGGGATTGGGGTTGGCCTTGAGAGCTTAGGCCTCTGAGTGGGTTATTGAAAAGTAGCAAATATCAGTCATTTTAGAAACTTTGTGAAATCAACTGTGTGAAGCTCTCTAAATTGCATTTGTTACTATGACAACAGGAGAATAACCAGGTCAAGATGACAAAATTGTACGTACCACAAGTCTTATACATTTTGGATTTCCAAATCAGAGAGAGATTCTTACTCAGGTGCCAGACATGCAATACATTTGTATAAGATGGGTGGCTTGGAAGATGTCACATCCATCTTCATGAGGAATTACAATGTATAGTCTGCCTGGATGTTTGTCTGTAGTCCATTGCCAGAATCTGTCTGATGTTACATCCTATCCATTTGCAAAGGTTTCTGTCCAATGTTAGCTTGCTTTGAGGAATTTTCTTAATGATATTTTAGATCCAGACCATAGGGGCAAGAGTAAACATATACAACATGATAACAATTAGCTAAATATTCCACTAATTATAGAAGAGAACTAAAATGAAACCTTAGATAACCAACACTAACATGCTTCAAAAAAGGTTATATGCTTATCACAAAAACTATTGCTATATTTAATAGTAATTGTTTGGTCAAACACAGCACATTGGAAGAATTGAGTACAATTTGTTTTTAAAAAATTTCCCCTAGGAAGCTATATACTGCTGATATATTATATATCTAACAGAATGAAGACAATTTTAAAGTCACCATGATTTAGCTTTCTACTTTATGTTGTTGGCTAGCCAGAACAGAGATTCTATAGTGAGAAATTTTGAATTGAGGTAGAATTTCCGTAACATACAATTAACAGGTATACAGTATATAAGTCATAGTTCTATATACTTTATATTCAGAGTGTGCTATCAATTTTGGATAATTGTCACCTCTTTGTAATTTAAAATTTTTCATTAACCCAGAGGAGTGGCCTCATGCCCGTAGATCACCACTCTGTTTGCCCTGCCCCTAGAGCTGGTAACTAATAATCTGATTTCTGTCTCTATAGATCTGTCTGTTCAAGACACATTGCAGGAAACAGTCGTATAACATACGGCCACTTGGGCTTGGGCTTTTCACTTGTCACAGTGTTCTTGAGCTTCATCTAGCTTGTAACATTTGTCAGAATTTCTGTGTGTGAACACTATTACATTTTATGCAGATAGAGCATTTTCTTTATCCATTCATCCATTAATGGGCCTTTGTTTTAATTTTTCCTGTTTTTAAATGTGATAAAGTTGAGGTAAAATTCATGGACACTTTTCTGAACAGAATACATGTATTTCCATCTCTCTTAAGGGTATGTCTAGGAGTAGAATTACTGGATTATAGGAAAATTTAACATTTAACTTTTTAAGGACTCGCCAAAATATATCCAAGTTTTTGTTTATTCTGGTTAGCCTTGAATTATAAATAATATACTGTATATTTTCTTGGAATACTTTCACTGAAATATAACTCATATACTACAGAATGGTTACATTGCACTACTGTTTCTAGTACATTCATAGAGCTGTGCAACCATTACTATATTTAATTTTGAAATATTTCAAAACTAAAACCTCCCCAAAGGAACATTATATTCCTTATCAGCCATTTCATATCCTTTCTATGCCTTTACACCCAGGTGACAGTTGCTTGCTTGAAATATTTGAAATATTTCATATAGAATTCTTCTGTGTTGATTTCTTGCAATTAGCATAGTATTTTCAAGGTTCACCCATGGTATGCATATATAAAGTACTTCATTCCCTGTTATTGGCTTAATAACGTCCCATTAAATGAGGATTTTATATCTTACTCATTCATTTGTTACTTGATGGCCATTTGGGTTGTTTCCACTGATTGTTTACTATGAACATTGCTATTATAAAAATACATGTGCACATATTTGTGTAGGCATGAGTTTTGTATTTTTGGGGGGCATACATCTGGAAGTGGCAATAGCAGTATGTAGAGGAATTTTAATCCAGCAACATGGCTATTCTGACTGAAATAAGGACATGCTTTTAGTATACACCTTTAATCCCAAACAATGAAGGTAAAGTTAGTTTGTGGAGGGAAGCAGCCATATTTGAAGGTGATGTCTAGTTGAGGGGCAGACAAAATGATGACATAGAGAAAGATTTGACAGAATGAGTCAGAGATAGGATAGACCCAACTTTCACAAGAAAAGACAGGAAAGAGTGACAACTTAAAAGAGCAGCACAGGGTGAGAGAGAAGTTCTGTTGAATTCAGTTCTGTGCAGCCAGTGCAGTTCAGTTTGTGGATCTTAGAGGCAGTCTTTCCTAGAAGAGCAATTCACTGTGAAGCTGAGAAAGCCAGTTTGAATCAGTCAGCTTGGAGGGGGTTTGAGCCACAACAGCTGAGTTGAATCAGACAGCCAGTGCTCAGAAAGAACTAGAAAGGGTGAGTTTATTAAGTAGTAAGCCTCTGAGACAGCAATGATATCAGGTGAATAAAAGTTACTTTTAAAGCTGTGTTTGATAAGGATAGTAGTGTTAGAAGGATGGGTCCTTTGGCAGTTAACTCAGGAGCGAAGAACCCTCTAGGTTGGATTTCCCTTCTTGTAAAAGAGATCCCAGAGACATCACATGACCCATTCTGTCACGTGAGGTCACAGTAGAAGATGGATTTGTTGCTTCCAGGCTACTTAGTCTGCAGTGTTTTGTTTTAACAATTCAAGCAGACTCTGACATTGGATGGCAACGGTTATCTTTTTGTCTAATTGTAGTGGGTGCAAAAAAGAATTTTATTGCAATTTCCTTTTACATGTCCTCTCGAGTCAATGGATATTGTATACTTAGTAACTATGTATCCTCATTGAGGTAATGTTAGTTCAGATTATGTACCTACTAAAAAATTTAAAAGTATTTTTTATGCATGTGAATGTTTTGCTTGCTTGTATGTCTGTGCACCACTTGCAGGCCTGGGTCCCATACAGCCCACAAGGGGACATCAGATCCCCTGACACTGGAGTTACAAACAGCTGTAAGCTGTCATGTTAGTGCTGGGAGTCAAATTGGTTTTTTGGAAGTACAGCCAGTGCTCTTAACTGCTAAGGCATCTCTTTAGCGTCATAGCTAGAATTGTAAACAAAATGCAATCCTTTAATGAAGGAAAATATATATATTTGTCTGTGTACTATATATATGTTGCATCCATTAAAATCTAGAAGAGGGTGTCTGATCTTCCAGAACTTGGGTTGTAGATGATTGTAAGACCACATATAGGTGCTGGGAATTGAATCTTGGTCCTCTGGAAGAGCAGCACGTGTTCTTAACCTCAGATTCACCACTTTTCTAGTCCCTCTGTGCTCATTTTAAAATTGGGTTGTGTTTTGTGTTTTTCTAGATGCAAGTCCTTTATTAGCCATGTGCTTTGGAAACTTATCCACACTCTGTGGGTTGTTCCAGATGATGGTCATGGAAGTGTAAAAGTTCTTGATTTTGATGGAGGTCAATTTATCCATTTCTCCTCCTATTGCTTGTTTGATTGGTGTTGAATCTAAGAAAACACTGGTTAAACAAAGTTCTGAAAATATCCTGTTCCTTTCTCTTTTTTTTCCCTAAGTATTTTCTAATTTGAGTTCTTTCTAAATTTTACTTCTTGATTATTTTGGGTTAATTTTGCATTTGGTGTGAAACAGGATCCAAGTTCATTCTTCTGCATGTAACTACCCATCTGTCCCAGTCATGGTCTCTTTATATTATTTTCACTAAATTCTGAAAGTTTCCCCCCCAAAATATGTTTTTTTGCTATATATATTCCTATATTTCGTCCAGTTGGCTCGTGCACAAACCAGAAGCCTGAGGTTATTCATCCCGGCTTTGAATCTCTTAGTTCTGTGTTTGTGATTTCAATGTTCATAGAGATGGTTATTGTAGTGGATTTTTTCTTTATTTCTGTTCTCAACAGTTATATCTTATTGCTCATTTCAACCACTCATTTCAAATGGCATTTATAAAGCAGTGGGTCTCACTTAACACTAGAATTAGCTCCCAATCAGAATTACCCAGGGAACTTTTAAGTAGTGCCAATGACAGACTCCTTCCAGCCTCATTATGTGAAAATCTCAGAGGCCGTGGAGTATGTGTCTAATATGCCACTGGGGTTGAGGAGCACTCCCCTAGGTATTGCTGTCAGCCGTCATTTGAATCATTTTTACAAAGCATTCCACTCTGTACCTGAAGCCTCCCATCTTCCATTCCACTGCCTTGATGGTCTTACCCGCAGCCGATCTCCTGAGATCTCCCATCCATTTGTCTGAGCATTGCTTTATTGTTTCACATAGCTCTGACTATACTTCCTTTCTGCGGTTGTTTGTCATGTCGATGGTCCCCAGTGAACTCCAGCTCCTGCATCTGGGTCGGTCTAGTCCTCTTCCTTTGAAATGGGGTAGCCATGTGACTTGCGTCAATCACTGGCATTTGCTGGAAACAACATTGTTCCCGTGACACCGTTCCTGGACACGTGACAGAGAAGCCGAAGTGTGAAAAGGCTATCTGAAGAAGGAAGGGCCCCAAAGCTGGAACCCAAACGAGCAAATGTTTTAAGTGCTTTGATTAGCACTGAGGTCTATTCTTCCTTGGGAATGGTTTTTTGTAGCTCTTGGTTCTGCCTTCTGACCTTCCCTTTCCCCTGTGTGCCAAGTTTTCTTTCTTCCCATGAAAGATAGCTTGTGTTTGCAGCGCCACAGTTTTTTTTCCAGATGCTTCCTGGATGTAGAGGTTTAGCACTGGAAAGATCTTTGCACCCCCACAACCCCCGTCAGTCCTTTCAGCAGTAGAACTTTTGTTAATAGAGTTTTCTTAGGAAGCTATGGGCCTCGCATATGTCTTACTGGCATTTGCTCTCCCGAGGTAAGCCGCCCTAGCTTCAGCTGAACTGACAGGGGGATAGTAGCTAAGGTTTTCAGGAGTTCTGTGAACTGTGCAGTTTTCTGAGGCTTCACGTAAGACTTTTCTTGGGCCTTAAGAAAGGTTTCCCTAACCCATTTTCTCATTTTTCTGGTTTTGGAAGGGTTCTGGATTTTTATCTTGTTCACAAGTTGTTTTTTTTTTTTTTCTGTGTTTTTCCTTTTGCATTTTAAGTCATGAGCTTACCAAGTTGCCCAGGTTAGTCTCAAATTTGTGATTTTCCTGCCTCAGCCTCTGAAGTAGCTTAAAATGCAGGCACCATGGCTAGCTTCTAAAGCCCCCTGCCCTCCCTTGTGTGTGTGTGTGTAAGTGTGTGTGTGTGTGTGTGTGTGTGTGTGTTTGAGACAGCGTAGCCCTGGCTGTCCTAGAACTCACTATATAGACCAGGGTGGCCAGATCTGCCTATGTCTGCTTTCCAATTATATGTCTTCTGGGATTAAAGGTGTGCACCACCACCTCCCAGCCAAAAGTCACGTTTTATTGCTAATGCTAGTTATCGCCTGTAAACCTGGGAACTTTAATCCCAGCAGTTCTTGGCTTCCTCGTGTTTATCAGCCTTCCTTTTCCTCCTTGACTTCCTTTTATATACTGTACACAAGCTGTAAAATCCCATTGGCACCCGCAGTACTCGGATGAAGATCTTGGGTCCCGTTTACTTTCCTTGTTACTACAGGCTGCAGAATTACAATGTTTATACAGTGACATCTTTCTCACTGGCCCTCAACTAAGGTCTCAACCAAGACGGTGAAGCATCTGTTTCTTTTATAAGATCTCAGATGTTTGCTACTCTTTCTAAACCTCCTCCCTAAGTGCTTTGCATATTTGTCTTAGAGATTGTGTGGGATAGTTTTTTTTTTTTTTAAAAAAAAAAGGATCTGCAAATTCACATTGAACACAGGTAGGAGTTCTAGTTGCCCCAGATTGTCCCTGTGTCTTAGCTTCAGTTGTCCACTCGTCATACCTGGGAAGAAGACATGAGGCGTTATCTCCATTAGATTGGCCTGCTGTTGGGTCTGTGGACAATTTCTTGATGGTTGACTGATGTAGAAGATCTCAGTCCACTGTGGGTAGTGCAGCCTCTGGGCTGGAGGGTCTGGGCTGTATAAGGAAAGTCGATGAGGAAGCCAATAAACAGCATTCTGCAGGGATAGCTGCTTCCTGACCCTGTTTTCCTGTCTTCTCTCAGTGATGAACTATTACATGTAACCTTTTCCTCCCCAAATTGCTTTTGGTCATGTCTATCACAGTAACAAAAAGCAAACAGAACATTCTGGACATTGGTTAATGGCTTTTATTTTAGCCATCTTGGGGGAAGAATAGTGGTATCGTGTGGTGGTTACAGTGTGAATCTTTTCTGGTTATTTTTGGGCTTGGGCAAATTTTAATACGGTTACTGACTGTTTTAGTTTCTGGTTTGTAAAAGTGCTTTTTGATCTCTTGTTCACTTTTCTGGTTCATTCTCTCTCTTAGGAATGTTTGGGCATATTCTGGATGATAGGTACTTTTTCACTTCTACATTTTATAAATCACTTTCTCTAATTTTGTAGCTTATCTTTTCATTCATTTTGTCTTTTTTTTTTGAAAAAAAAAACAAACAAACTAAAAGTGAGAGTCTTAAAGCTAATGTATTTCAGTTTATCAGTCCTTCCCTTAGTGTCTGCCTGTCCCTGTGTCTTGTTTAGGACACCCTGCCTTGAACAAGCTCACAAAGATAGAGTTCTGCTATTTTCCCGATGTTTTATATTATTACCATTTATGTTTATAAACTTTCCCTGCTTAATATCTGTATATTCTTTGAAGAAAAGATTCAGTTTCATTTTCTTCGTGTACAAATATACCACATAGTGAATGGAAACCTCTGTTTCTCTCTGTAGAGTCCTTCCTCTGCCATTGTAAAGGCTGTTTATATGCAGGCCTATTGCAGGCCTATCTTCAGGGTTTTTTTTTTTTTTTTAATTTCTGCTCTCGGGTTTAATTTCTGACCCTGAGGAGTAGCAGACCGTGTTGATTACCATGTACTGTAAAATATTTTGCTCTCTTAAAGAGCTATATTCCTAGCCTGGTCTTCTCAAACAGTCTTAATGAATGTGTCATTTATAAATGAGATGATCCTTTATGCTTTAAAATATACATAATAGAAAGATATACATATAAATATTCATAGAATAACCACATAGCAAAATATTAAAATTAATCCAAGTGTTCACTGAAAAGAGGAAAGTTATAAAAATAACGACCGAAAAGAAAAATGCTACAATGTATAATGTACTATGGATAAACCCAAAACCATATTGGGCAAAAGATGCCAGACCTATTAGAATATATAATGGATAATTTTATTTATATGAAGTTCTAGAAGGTGCAACAAATCAAAAACGATATAAGATACAGCAAGAGTTGTTTGGCATAGGAAACTTCTCAAATCATCCAACAACTAGAAGGTGGTCCTGAGACTACTCTGTTCATATAAGCTGAAATAGGACTAAAATCATGGTGTATGAATGAAAACTCAGTGTAAAGATGGGTGTTGCTCTTACCTTTCAGTGTCTATGGTCAGTAAATGGACACTTTTAAAGTAACTATAATGGTAGTATCAATTTACTAGGAAGATTTACTGTCTTCTCTGCACTTAATACTAACCATGCCATGTCATGTCCACGCCCATGTAAAATACAGTCCCATTTTCTTCTAGCAAAATATGCTAATGGTTAGTCAACCATTATTATCCTTACCTTATAGATGGAGAAAAGCTGAAGCACAGAAAAGCTAAGTCGTTAATTCAAAGTCTGCCGACTATTAAGCATCTGGATTCTTAACCTTGGACTGACTCAACGATATTGAGATAGTTGTTTTGTCTATATAGCATTGCATGAAAGGGTTGATTTTATGTTTGACAAGACATGTCCCCTCTCTTCAGTCAGCAACCTAATTGGTGGATTTTGGAGAAAAAAAAATCTTTTGATAGGTTGAATACTTTGCTATTTAAGCTTTGAGAAGAAAATTCTCTTACTCCCTCCAAATATAACAGGACAATAGACTGAACACTGACTGCACATAGGCGCAGGCCAGGGAGCTGGGCGGGTGTATGCCCCGTCCAGATTATTGGATTCATACAGCTGTAAGCCCCTTGCTTAACCGGGCTTGTGCAAATGGGATCAGTTCCTTGATCTGTCTGAAAGGGAATTTTTCAGCTGTCACTCGAAGCCAAATACTTCTTTTCTGCTCGTCTGCTCTGAAAGATATTTATAATTTGTTTGTGATTTATTGAAATTTGCCTGGCTATAGAGGGATGGTATCTTGTAAGCTTCAATCCTCTCAACTCTCTCCAGCTCCCTCCTCCCCCACCCCTGTTCTCTTTGTGACACTGCCTTCCTGTGAGATGGTTCTACCAGCACACGATCTCCTCTGAAGTTTACAAAACGGCATGTGACGCTGTGCAGTTTACGCCGTCATTTTCTTTATTAAGACACTTAGAGGTTACAACAGGTGGTGTGGGTGTACAAAGAAAGGCAGACATCCCTGCATGTGTGTGTTTCTGTTGGGTACATTTGCTGTGAAGGGTGGCTGAAGCCAGCATTCTAGAAGTTTAGTTTTGAAAGTTAACGACATTGAAAGGTATTTATAACCCAAATTGAAGTTTCTTTTTCTTTTTTGTTTTTTTAAAGAAAGGTAATCAACACTCTCATAAAACAATATAATGTAATTATTTAAACAATTCTCCTATGTCAGTAATCTTTCCAAACACATGTGAACAGTCCAAACTTGAAATATGTGTAAATTTCTAACATCTACATGATAAAGCTATTATCTATCCATATATTATTTATCTATTATATATCTAGAGGCATTAGAATCGTGCCTTCTTACATTTAAAAGTCCATTTGAGCCCTTTCTTCCACTTCCTTACTTTTGTTCTGAGTCATTTCCTTTCTCACTTTCTCTTCTTGTCATGCCTGCCTGTCAAAAGTCCTGTTTGTTCCTCGTATTTGATGACCTAGAGACCAGTGGTGGTGGTGGTAATTCCGTCAGTGAGGAGTCCTGGGTCAAAGCCTTGGCTCTGTCAGTAGGAGTAAGGAGGAGAATGCTGTCTGCCTGCCTGCATAGTTGGCTGGTTAGTTCTTGAGTTGCTCCATGAGAAGGCATCAAGACAGTAGGACACAGTTTTCCGGGTAATACGCTTCTATGAAGGGCATCTTGATTTTTGTATGATATGACAGATGTGCTCTCCAGTCTTTCCCAGGCAATGGGCCAATGTGTAGACATTATAGAAATCTTTGGGTTGTAAGGCCTCAGTGGCTTGCTTGACTTTTTAGGTCTCTGGGTGGTTCCAGGGTGACTTTTAATGCTGTCTGTACAGATAAAGACTGTTTTCTTATGATTTTGATTATTGTTATTTTTGGCATCTTAACATATAACTAAAAACATACCAGCTAAAACAAAACAAACTTAGTCATTATAGTTCAGGAATTCCTAAATTCCTGGTGTTGATTGAGCAGGCTGCTCTCCTTCTGGACATTCTAGGGGAGAACCCATTGGACTCCTTCTTCTTGCTTCTGGAAGAAAGGCTTTAGACACTCTTCTGTCTTCTGAGACAGTATTTACACCCAGAAGCCCTGTTTCCATTGACACAGCTCCTCTCCCTCGGAAATTCTGCTTCTGTTTTTATAAGGACCCTTGTGCTTACATAGACAATCTTTCCATCTTAAGATTGTTAACTTCATCTACAAATATTTTGCCACTTAGGTGTTTTGGAGCTTGGGGCATGCACCTGTGTGTGTGTGTGTGTGTGTGTGTGTGTGTGTGTGTGTGTGTTACATGTGCACAGTATTATTCTTTCCATTGTGGTGGTATTCATCGTCCAGCTGTTTTCCTTTTACTACTATTGATACAAACCATAGGCAAATTGGAGTCAGCTGGACAATAGAATTTTTAGAGCTATTTTAACGGATTTTTGTTGTTGTTTTTTTGGTATCTGTTTCCATGTACAAATCAAAGTAATGATACTCCGCCGGCTCTATAGAACAAAGTGGATTCAGACCACAGAGCCTTGCTAATCCATGCATTCTTTGAGCTTGATGCAGAGAATCTTCTGGGTCTTGAAATCTTAGTGCTAGTGGCTGGCATATTTCTGAGATATCATGCCCACTAAAGACATAAAGCAAATCTAATCCTCTGGATAAAGGTCTCAAATCCATAAAATTCCAACTCTTATCTCTCCGCTGAGATCTGGTCATTCTAAGAGCTTATGAGAGATGCTGAAGGACCCTCTCATGGCCAGCTTCCACAGAACACGGCATCGTCCACATGAACTGTGTGGCCTGCTGTTGGCATCAGAATGGAAAATGACTTTTGTGTCTGTGTGAACTGTTTAAAGGTCTTTATTCTTTTTTTTCCATATTTCTAGAAAATGGTATGCTGAGGGACACCATGAGCAATAAGTTTGGTGAGATGGCCGGTGCCAGATGGGGACATCTAAGACATTAAGGTTTACAACCTGAGGATACAGGATGTGTTGAAGGAATTTAGGGGAACATGGAGAGGAGGGTGAGAAGTCAGGGCAGCCCCATACTGAGAAGGAAAACAGGGAATGAGTGGAACTTGGAGAACAATGCAGGTTAAGTTGTAATTGCTCGTGAGAGATGTATGTCAAATGGTCCGCTGTATGATTCTGAGGCTCAGGAGGTTTGGGTTTGGTTTATGCCTTCATTGCTCAACAGCTAAAAGATGGTAATTAGGAATTCCACTGAGGAGAGCATAGGTAGACAAAAAGATGGTGGAAAGCAGAGATTCAGGGAGAAAACACTGAGAGAACTGGCAAAGAAAAAGTTTGCAACCCACGCACACCATCACCACCCCCACCCCCAGCAAACACCCACACTAAGCAACTGATGTTAATTGGCATGTGGAAAGAATTGACCTATTAAAATTTTTGGCTGGAGGTAGAGTTCAATGGTAGGTAGAGAGTATACTTAGCCTGGATCAATCCTCAACACACACACACACACACACACACACACACACACACACACAAAACACACACCATACACACAACACATACAGCACACACAACACACACACCCCCTTCTTGAGTCCATTTAGTGTTTTTCATATGAATATGTATGTAGAGATAGATGTCAGACTAGGGCTGGTCCCAGAAGAAAACAGAATCTTCTCCAGAAGCCATTAATTGTTGGTAGCTCTTTTTCTAGGCATGGCGTCTCATGCAAGGTTCCCGATCCAGGTTGGCATGTGAGCACTGTCAGGTCTTGAGGTCTTGTTTATGCAACCACTTGTTGAGATTTCATGGGTGCCGGCTTCCTGATATGCCCAGAAGACGCAGTCTTTCAGCTACTGTCTTCTGTCTCTCCCTTTGCGCTACAGTTTACACACGAGATGCAACTGCTCGGTGTGGTATTTTGTTCATTGATTATAGTAGTAACTGGCTGAGGTTAGCGGTTAAGGAGGGAAAGAAACATATGTGGCATTTCTTAAGATGAGAAGGCAAAAAGAAAGGTCTTTTGGAGGAATAGTTAGGGATTTTTTTGTTTGTTTTTTGTTTTTTCCTCCAAAGTCAATTGGATGCAAAATGCTACTTGTTATCAATTTATGAAAAAACAAACAAACAAACAAACAAACAAAAAACCAACCAGTAGAGACTCTGTAATTTGATCCGGAGGGAATAGCAAGCTGATTGTCAAGGAAGAGGAAAAATTGACTTCATCCTTCAGCTTCTACCTAAATCCTGAGAAATGTGTATGCCTCAAACACTCACAAAACAGCGAATCAGGAAAACACATTAGCACCCTAGTACAGAGTAGGAGCCCAGAGCTGGGGGTGGGGTGGGGGTGGGGTAGGGGTGGGGGAAACAGCATCAAGACAAGAGGAAACGGGGGAGGGGCGAGAAAACTTCCCCAGTCGGCTGGAGAATCTGCTGCAAGGCGTGGGAAGGAAGTGGGGAAGGTACCCGGCAGACGTCAGCCAGACACTTTGCCTCTGGGCATGTGGGAACGAACTGAGGGAGGAGGAAAAACGTCGCACTAGGGCTAGATGGAGGAGCTGCCTTTGAGCGAGGATCTGGAGAGCTGGAGCGGTCTGCTTCCGTTCTTCCCTTCAGGAGGCCATTTCTCCATTTTTTAACCTAAATACAGAGGGGGCGCTGGGCTAAACCAGTATAAGCCACTCCGCACAGCGGACCTCAATTCGGCCCCTGGCTAAGGCCAGAGAGATGGCCTTAGGGGGCCGCTGAAGTTACTCGGTGGTGGGAGGGGGAAGGGTCTCCAAGCTCCCCTCCAATCACAGTGGCTGCTGTGGCTATTTGCATATGTTATGCTAATAGGGACCTCGGGCTCGGCTCCCACCCGCGCTCCCGCCCCTTCGTGGGTCCAGGCGGGCTGGGCGAAGGTGAATATATTATGTTAATAAGGAGGCTCCTGCGGGAGGGGGCGGTCCGCGCTTCAGGCGCGCGCGCACTGTCTCACGCCAGAGCATCCCGGGGTATTTAAGGCTCGCACACGCGGGTCTGCGGAGATACTTTTGGGGCCTCGCAGCTTGCGATCGCTGCTTGAGTCACTCGGTTCTCCTCTTTCCTCTATTCCTCTACCACCCACGGGGGCCGAGCTCTCGCCGGGTCTCTGCATTTCCTTTTCTTTTTGGCCTTGAACTGATCCAGGTGGGAGACAGGTCTGCGGGTGGAAAAAGGTAGAGGTAGGCAGGCTGACTCAACAGGTCGGAGCAGGGAGAGGGGCTCTCGGACCCTGCGCCTCCGCGCGCGGGGGACCACTAAGGAGGTGTCGGATTTTGGGAGGCAGACGAGCTGCCCTGGTGGGTTTCATTTCTGCTGTGACCCTCATACCCCCGGCGCCACATAGTCCCCGGCTGGAGGGTGCTTTTCACTCCTAGCTGGAAGGGGAGAAGGAATCTAGAGGACGGTCCACGCCTGCTGATCCGGACGCCGAGCCACGCGCAGGTCCATCTCCAAGCCGAGGCTCCGACTCTACCAACTAGTTGTGCAGCCGCAGGGACTGAACTTTGGAGGAACCGTCCCTTCCTCTCATTCTAAGATTACTGGAGGAGGTAGAGGGTGGAAGGCTTAGCGGAGGCCGGCGACCCCGCCACAATGTTGGTGAAGAAGCTTGCAGGGAAAGGAGGGGGACGAGAGTCTGGATCAGAAGATCCGCGCCCCTTGGGACAGCGTTGTGCGGGCACCATGCCCTCGTGCGCGGCCCTGGCGACCCTCCTTTCAGTGGTTGCTGTGGGTTTTTGTTTGTATCTTGGGGTGAAAACCAACGACCTCCAGGCGAGGATTGCTGCTCTTGAATCTGCTAAAGGGACCCCTTCCTTCCATCTGCTCCCCGACACCATGGATGAGCTGAAGGCAGTGGTTCAGGAGAAAGTGGAGCGTCTCTTGGCTCAGGTGTGAAAGGCTGGCTATTTTGCACGTGAATACTGTTTTGCACAGGTGTGAGTTCTGTGTGCAGGGCTAGCTTCGACCCTTACCGGCTGCATAGTTGGCTTGACTGTGTGTGCCAAGTGTGGTGTGTGTGTTAAGTACCTTGGGTATTGATTAGTACCAAGTCTGTGGCTGATATCGTCCCTTAGTCTTCCATAGTGCTTGCATGCTAAACATATTGGGGGGGGGGTCTAAAAGAGGGACGGGTGATCTGGATAACGGGAGTGTGTGGAGGACCATTTTATTTCCTTGTAGTTTTCTGAAGTCTCTTGTGAGCTCTCACTTCAACGGAGACTATCCATTGTTGATATAAGATCTCATATCTCCTTCCCAGGGAAAGGTTGCGAAAACAGGTGTTATTAATATACAAAAGGTAATCACTTTCAAGTGAAACAATCCTACGGAGCTTCAGAATCATAAATCCCACCCTTCGAATCTTTTTTCCATGTTCAAACACTCTGAAAAAAGTTTCGTATTTGGTAAAGGATGCAGTACAGGTATCAAGAAAGCCGAGAGTTATCTTCAAGGTTGGTTTCAATTCAAGTCAGGGGCTATTTATTTATTTATTTATTTCCAATGAAGAGGCTGAGTAGAGTTAACATTCAGGCATGCACTCTTGACCAGTGTCTTCGGACCTGCTGTGTATCACTGCCTGGCGTTTGCACTGACTGCCTGTACTTGGGCTGAAGGCAGGAGGTGGTGGTAACTGAGGACTGGAGAAAGATGTGAGTCGAACCCTGCAATCCTGCTACCATGTCAGTGGTCATTGTCTTATTTTAGGACTTGGGTCCTGTTACTTTTTGACAAGAGTCCAAGTACATATGTAAATATTCCTTATGCAAGCTATCAGATGCTGGCAAAGCAGGCATGTGGCCAGATAGCCCCTGAGAGTCCAGTTCTCCTCAGTGCTACTGATACTTTGTCAACCCCTCTGCTTTCCCTACAGAAATCCTACGAACATATGGCTAAAATAAGAACCGCCAGGGAGGCACCTTCAGAGTGCAACTGCCCAGCAGGTAAAAACGGACCTCATTTAACAATGTTTCCTTCACAGCAGAACTCTGGAAAAAAGAAAAAAAGGGGGGGGTGTCTTGTGCTGTCAAGTCTACCTGTAATAATAGTGAAGAAAGACTGCAGACCTAGCTGCTTTAATAAAACCAACATGTCTCAGTCCAAAAGATGGCAGAAAAGCCCTAAATATTGTTTTATGCAGCATGCTAAGATCTGCTATGGGAAAGCAAGGAAGCTAGGGATGATACAATGAATAACATAGACAAGATGGTATATAAAGACAGAGTTCTTAGAGTCTCAGATTGGAAGTCTTCCGTGACCTTATTAAATACTGTCATTTTTTTGTTGTTGGTGAAAATGGCTGTTGAACTCTAAATATTCTGAATTCTCTGGTGTCTAATGCTTTACCAGTCCAGGTTTGTTGTGTGCCTTTGGTAAACAGATGTGCAAATAACCTTTACCTCCTCTCCGGCTTGTATTCTGTCTTATTAACGAGGCTCTCTCCCCTGTTCTGAAGCAGAAGGTGAAGACTAAAGCTATTCTTTTTCTTGAACTCCCATTATGACCTATTACAATCTCAATGCCCTCTCAGGACAGGTTCTTATGTTTTTTACTGGATTTCTGTTATGTTTTAGGGAGCTGTTTCAATGACAATACCCAAGAGAACAGGAAAGAGAGACATTAATGAATATCACTCCCCCCACCCTCATCCACCCAGGGTAATTGTAACTCTCCATTCCCAGACCTCTGAGACTTGGTATTTATCTGTAGATTTAACAATTTAAAAGGTCTTGGATGATGGCCATTTGAAACACTGAGTGGATTCAAGAATATACATCATAAAACCCCACAAGTGTTAGTGTTTTTTTCAGATAAACACTGTAATTCATTTATTATGAACATTTTAGTTTCACTTATCAGGCATGTAAAGTGATTCTTTTACATTTTATTTAATGTTTAAGAATATGATACTTGGTGCTCTATATAGTTCAGTGTTGCATAGTGCCATTTGGTCAAGGGGAGATCATGTCACATAGGATGGAGATCTCACAAGACTACGTCATTTATTGATGATGTAGCCATTTCAGTTTGAGTAAGCACAGTGAAGGAAACTGTCAAACAACACAATTCTCTCTGTTAAGTGGTGGATGGTTGTATATGGAAAGGCTAGTTCCTGTATTTTTTTAATATCCTGAATTATTTTATTTTGCCACAGCCCACACAGCTGCCACCTTACACATATGAATATGTGAATATAAACACCAGGTTGTATAGCATACACACTTAAAAACCTTTTTGAAAAATTAAATTTAGTGTGTGTGTTCAATAGCACTTGTATGGAAATCAGAGAGCAGCTTGCAAGAGTTATCTTTGTAATTCCACCAAGTGGACCCCAGGGATCAAAGCCAGGCTCTGCGACCGACCGAGTGCCTTTACCCACAGAGCCATCTCACTGGCCCTCTGGCACAATTAATATATCCAATTACATTCACCACCATACTGGAAATATATATTTTTTCAAATAAATGCTTTTGACTGAGAAGACAGTGCTGGAATGATGGCAAAAACAAAAACAAAACAAAACAAAACAAAAAAAACAAAATAAAAAAAAAACCCTCCTCTTATCCCAGCTACGCAAAAGGCTGAGTCAGGAGGACTGCAAGTTCAGTGCTTGCCTAGGTCGCATCTTAGTAAGATTCAGTCTTCAAAAGGTTAAAAAAAATGTCTGGAGATCTTGATGTAGCTCAGTTTTAGAACACGAGCCTAACATGTACAAGACACTAGATTTAACCCCAACACACAGGGGAAATAAATACATACATAATTATAGGTGAATATTTGAAAATGTAAGCTGCCTCTCATGTTAGAAGAAAAATCCAGGAGTTCAGATTTGAAAATGTGGCTTTCATTCATAGTTGTTTTAAGTTGGGACAGACCTCAGGAGTCAGATATTTAAGGAAGTCACATTTCTATCAGAGGATTAAAGAATCACCTCACTGCTGCTGCTTGGGATTATTTAAATTCTGCAGACACCTGGTGCTGAGAGTCCCTGACCCCACCCCTTGGAGTCCCGTACTTTCGGTATGTACTGTTTTTGCTAACTGTATTTAAAGCAGTTCCTGTTTAATTCTCTGGATTCTTATTGAGTTTGGTAAAAAGCTGAAAAGTGACCTCTGCTGCTCTGAGTTCTATTATCTGTGAAGATATGGTTCCTGATGTTAAATGTAACCTAATTATCACCAGATCTGGAGGAAAACTGATATGTTTAGAGTTGGCCTTATGTTATCTTGGAAGATTACAGTGGAGTGTTTCTCATCATAACAGGACAATTTAAATGGGATTTCTTTGTGTGTGTGTGTGTGTGTGTGTGTGTGTGTGTGTGTGTGTGTGTGTTGACTCTCAGTAGCAGCTGCTTTTCCTCCTCACCACCACTAGAGACCCACATCACATCAGAGTTTACCTGGCTTCTTAAGCAGTAATTCTTGGAAGGCATGTACCTTCCAGAACACAGAACCAAATAATTACGGTTCTGGAAACCCTTCTGCCTGCGTAATAGTCAGGCATTACAAAAATAAAGACAGTGTATCCTGGAGAGAACCATTTTGAAATACAGTCAGTGAGATATTGTCTTAGGGAACGAGTGGGCCAGCCAAGGATTAGAAAGGAGATACAGCACTTCCACCTGGTTTGACTCTAGCTGTGGCTCACTGTGACTAAGAGTTGTCACAAAGACATCTGTTTGTAGGACAGAGCTAGACAGGCCTGTGACCTCAGCTCAGTTCCTGTGGACAGATGCCCACCCCTTGAAGTTGACACTCTTGTTGACAGTCTCAGGAATAGAGCCAAAGGCCCATAGCAATGCTATGTTGCTATGTTGTTTGTGTTTGTTTTAATAGATTTTGATAGACCCAAGTTCCTGGAGGGGTTTTCCAGGTAGGATGTAAGAAAATAATAAAATTTATAATTTGATATTGTTTCCTCCCTCACAGGAAGGAGCTTCTGTGGGAGAAGGATGAGCTATTTATTGAATAGTTTCTTAATGTAAGAGATGTATTTTTTTAATTTTCATACCAACCCAGGAAATTAACTTCTAGTGATCCACTTTTACAGATGAGGAGGCCCAAACTCGGGGAAAGTAGTTAACATACTAAAGTCAAGGTGAGGGGTCATGCCTACATCTGAGGGAAGACTTAATGAGAAATAGACAATGAACATTTAGAGCAGGTTACCTCCCAGGCTGGGATTGCTACTGATGACATGCGACCTTGGTTGAACCAAAGAACCAAAGTGTGTTCCATTTACTCATCTGAAGAAAAAAAAAAAGCCCCACAAAGAATCAGAAAGGCTTTCTTGTAGGGTGATGGCTCTTGTGAACACCCTGATGTTTTACTGGGTATGCGTTAAGTTGTGGTTGCTGTCTTTTATCTTTTTGCCTCTTTAATGTTCTACCTATATTTCATTGCTAAGCTATACTACTGAGCCAAACCCTTAAATCAGTTCTTTTCCATGCAACTTAACTCTAGTGCACAGAGTTACAGGCTATTGTTAAGAAAAGAATCTTTGAGATGCTTGCCTGGAACCGAGTGTCTAATTAACAAGCTTTGAAGTAAAACTATGCTTAACTGAACATCTATGCCTGTATGTATCCACACAGACAGTCACATTAGAGTTTCACTTTTTGCTACACGTGTCATGTTTGGTTCTTTAAAGATATGGATATTAGTCTCTTAAGTTATGTTTAACAATGTTACAGTGAGATCTTTTGACATTGTGGGTGAAGTTTGACTAATGTACATAACAGTCGGGCTACTTGAGCGTGGGGGAGTCAAAAGTATCTTTGCAGTTTTGAGTCAGGTATTTACAGATAGCTTACCTATCTGACCCATTTTCAGACTTATTTTTAGAAGCTTTACTGAAGTATAATTTATATTTCACCATTTTAAGGATTGTAGTACGTTTGTAGTTGGGCAGCTATCCATGACAGTTGAGGTTTATATCATCCGTGTCTCTCTGACACCTCACACTTACTTCCTTGTGAAGTCAAGAGAAGCTTTATTTTAGAAAAATTTTGGTTTAGAGAAACTCCAGAATAATGAACAACAAAACAACAACAACAACAACAAAAATTCTATCCATCAAAGCTCTGTTTAGCAGAGTACTTTGAGGTAGCTGGGCCTTGCAGGTACAATGGGCATTGGGACTTGGCCTGTATAAAGTTTGACCTTCAGTTGAGAAAATGAGTTGACTCATTCTGTGGCTAGGATCTGTCTGGGGTTCTCACTTGGTGTCTTACATAAAAGTATCTATAAATTAGGCATGTTTATGGAAGAACAGCTATATTGAAGCTGATAGAGAAGGTAGGAGCCAGGCAGTCAAACAGGAGAGGTTTAGCTCATTAGATCTTTTCTGAGGTCCCCAAATTCCTTCCACGTCTATGAAAATGATTCTATATTAAGTGAGAGCAAGTATAGGTAAATTGAAAAACCTCACATTCATAACTGGGAGTGACACAGGCACAGGTGTCTGGCTAAAGGACAAATTTCTCATGGCTTCAGAAGACCCCCATAAATACCTTCTTTATATAAAGTGTAGAAAAGTATTTCTTACTATTATTTCATGTAGGCTACACCTTTTTTTTCCCCTAAAGAGACTGAACAACAAATTGAGTGCAGCAAGCAATAGACTCATAATATATACATCTTAGTTATATAATGGAGCTTCAGAAGCAGTTTATAGACCGTGAATGCTTGAATATTATTTAATGATAGCGACAGGCATTCTCTTGTAAGTCTAAACAACACAGTGTGACATGCCAACACCGCCAAGCATTCGTGTTAAATTGCTTTGCTTCTAATGAGAACAACAGTTTGGGTGTGGCTCTTTCAGTTGGTCTAGTAGTGACAGCTGGCAAAATGCCCTAGTCAAAGGGCCAAGGACAAATTGCCTCTTGAAGCCGTGTTCTGTGTTTAACTTGTTCGCTATGCTTGTCTGTAAAGTAAGAAGCTATTACTTGAAATGTTCCCTTTTGCTACCAATTTTATGTGTTGATGAGCTGGGAGTTAGAGAGAGAGAGAGAGAGAGAGAGAGAGAGAGAGAGAGAGAGAGAGAGGGAGAGAGAGAAGGGGGGGCATCAATCCTTCATGGAGTTCAGTTCACTCTTGCACATTCTTACAGGAACCTGTTGAAACAAGTCCTCCTGTAGGGCTGTGATAACCTACTTTGCTTCCCGCTGCTTTGTCATTGTGCAGAGTCAAGCACACGGTATTGATGAAAGCATCGTCTGACTGGCAGGTTTAGGGAATGGAGAAGGAATGTTCAATCATCCTGGGGATTAGGTAGACAGGAGCAGGAGAGGAGACATGCCAGAATCAGAACCGCTCTGTAGCTGGGGCCATTTTCCTGACACAGGGGGATCCCCAGTAGATACTTACCCAAATAGCATCAGTCTGTTATCTTGAGTGGAAGCCATCCAAGACCTATAAAGAAAAAGTGCTTTTGTTCCCCCCTTACACCTTTATAAACAATACTTGGTAGTTTAATGGAAGCTGAGAATGTGGAAACAAGGCATGAATCAGTCTGGGCTGCAGGCTGAAGCTCGGGACAGGCTAAACACAGAAGCATCCCCACCCTCTTTGGTTTGCCAAAATGGGTGAAATTTCATTCTGTGGTTTTTATGTAGCATGATACTTAACACTTTACATCCCCACTCCCTGCCCTATTTTTTTTTTCCAAAAAGGACTGTGGTATGCTCAGATGCCTGATTTACAGACATAGATATTTGTTAGTATCTTTTGGGGTTTGGTCTGCAAGTCTATATAGAAAAAAACCTACTTAAAACTTGATGATGTCAAGGAGTAAGTGGTAAGAGCGAGATGCTGAAGTCAGTGGAGAATCACACGTTAAGAGTGAGGACTTTTCACGGGTGTCCTATATTGCTTCAAATGGCTATCCTGTAGGTCACTGGATGACAGACTTCCTTGAGGACTAGGGGACAAGCACCTCCTCCTTGAGACCACAAGGAGGAAGAACTGAGTTGACTAGCAGGACACCCCTCCCCATTCTACAGTCTCCTTTCCCAGTTACATCCACTGATGACATCATTCTTGACCTCTGTTTACAATAGAAAAGATAGCGGAGGAAGCCAGGGCTTTCTTTAAGGTTTGAAGGTTGCAGTCTCTTACTATAGTGAAGAAATTTAAAATCCATCACAGCTTACTTTATTTATACAAAGTCTTAGGTAGCTCAGGCTATCCTTGGAATCAAAACGAGGTAGGAGATGACCCTGTACTTCTGATATGATCCTCCTGTCTCAGCTGTGTAAGTGCTATGGCCACAGGTGTGCACCACTGTGCCTGGTTTTGTGTAATGTGTCTTAGGAAGCATTCTGGTTAACCAAACTTCATCTCTAGCCCCTGATTTCACATTTATGTTAGGCACTGTTTGGCTGGGAAATAGATAGGTTCACAGCTATCAATTTTGGGCTGGTATTCCAGTATCTAGGGAAAAAAAAAAGAACTAAATGCAATTGAATTTGTGAAATGGGGATTTTTAGCTTCAAATTTCATAGAGTCCAGAATAATGTGAGGTTGTTGTCTTACTTCTGATATCCAGAGACATATGCAGGTATGTCTTCGGAGTGTCTACAGTGGCTTTAATTGAACTTGTGAAAATGGAAGCATTCCTGACCTTACCTCATATTTTATTTATTATTCTTATCAGCAAATCATCCTTTCTTCTGTAAGAGCATGTCTGATGGATGGTGGCATCAGTTATTAGAAATGCTAAAACTGTGTTCATCCGATATTAATAATTTTAATTCCCGAGTGTTGCTGTCTTATAAGAATGCTTGTCATTTATTTATTTTCCTACATCCTTTAGTTCAGGTTCTGCAGACGGTTTCTTATTCCTTTTTCATATAGCACATGCTCATCTCCATGCACACATACTCAAAAACAATAATATGTGCAAAACAAATTGAAATGTGCTGACCACTTTTAAAAAGATTTTATTTATTCATGAATATGTTCATGTGTGTGCATACGTGCACATGCATGCACATACATGTGAATGCCCACAAAGGCCAGAAGAGAGTGATATATCACCTAGGAGTAGAGTTACAGGTGACCATGAGCTGCCTAATGTAGTTGCTGGGAATTGAACTGGCTCCCTGCATGAGCAGTATATACCCTTAACTCCTGAGCTCACTTTCAAGCCCTCACCTTTTAAATATAAGAATAAAAACCTTCTGTTGTCCACCATTTTCCTCATAGGGCCCCTGGGGCCTCTCCAAAGAATCTTAGGACTCCACAGATCACTGTTAGAAAAACTGCTGAAAGGGCAGATGCCAGTGTCACACTGCCAGCTGTGCTCAGAAAGAAACTGCACCCGTCCACACAGAACTCATCTCCAGAATTCTACACTAGAAACATTTCTAGAAATGATGGAGCTAAATTATATAGAGAAGGGGCTGGAGAGATGGCTCTGCACTTAAGAGCACTGGTTGCTCCTTGAGAGGACCCAAGTTCAATTCCCAGCACCCACATGGCAGGACACAGCCGTCTGTAACTCTAGTTCCAAGGAATCTGACATCTTCACACATACACACATGGGGCAAAACACCAAAGTGCCTAAAATAAAATAAATCATTAAACATTTTTATAGAGAAGTTGTTGAAAAAGATATGACTATTCCTTTGAATTTTGCATATTAGCAGGGGTTGTAGGTTCCAGTAGTTATAGAAAGAGTTTCTAGAAATTAATGATATTTTATCCAATAATGGGTGAGGCATGCAGTATGTTTTACAGAGAAAGTATCAGTCTGTCTCTAGCCCCTACTGTAGCAAGCGTTGCAGAAGGGAAATTTAGAGACAGTCCTTTACGTGCCATTGATTTCCACTGCCCCCAGCACTGCTGGCTCCTGTATGAACAACAGGTTGTGGATAATTGTTTGAGTCCAGCACCTGCCTTAGCCATCTTGTAGGGCATGCAGTAGAACACCCTGCAACTGTAAAAGTCAGTGGTGAACAGTTTTCTCTTGATTATAGAAGTCTCAATCTATGGACTTCAAGGACATCTAGACGAAAAACTGTGTGGTTCCCCCCCCCCAGCTGCTTTACTTTATGGGAGAAGTCAGTTATCTATAAAATAGCAAAGATAGGAGAGTTGATCAAGTAAGGAAGACGAGAAGGACCATATGCCGAATGAAGGCATTGTAAACTACAAGAAAAGAGATGTAACCAAACCAACTCTCTCTCCTGTGCTGCTTCCTCCTGCCGCAGTGCTTCTGCATCCCGAGCCCACAGTTTAAACTGCAAGCCTGGAAGCCTGACTTACTTGTACTATTCATGTGATGCATCTGGAAGTTTTTAATAAAAGAAAACCTCTAGCATTGAGCAATGACATCCGTAAAGAAACTGAGGCTTTTATGTTCTTGTATTCAGTTTCCTTCTGTGCAGAGTTATTTAGGGCTCTAAATTCCAGCTACTTCTAAGGATGGTTTCCTGAATATCAGGCTTGTTCTTGCAATCAAATTCTGAATGAGGAATGCACTGTATACTGGAAAAATTTATGCTGCCATTTTTTTTGAATATAAAAATGGCTAATTTACTTTTATAGCAAAGGATATACTTGGATTGAGAGACCTGGGGTATATTTTATATTTTTCTATGTAAACCCACAATACATTAGACTCAGAGTATGTTTTACTTTAAACCTTCATATTTTTTTCCAGCAAGGAAAAAAAAAGACCCACGTTTCCATCATCAATCGTCAGGAAGAAAACCTAGATGGAGGAATTTTATAATCAGCTGCATAGCGCCCTGTGTGTATCACATATCAGTCACACATCATTTTCAATTTATTACCAGTCTGTACTTTTGCTTAACTGGACTCACGTGCTACTAGCATTTGAAGCAGCTACACTGGCTTCACACTTATGAGATGTGATGCGGTGAATAACGTCAGTTGGATTTCTGAAACCTAAGAGTGAGCACAACAAACACATGCCCAGGCAGAGGAGTGATGATGCTCTGTCACACTGTCAGTGGGGCAGCGTTGTCACAACAGACTCTCCTGTTGGAACAGCACATGTGTCCATGAAACTACAAAGACAGAAGACCGTACTCCCTTTCTGGTCAGAGCGAGAGCAAGAGCGAGAGTCTGTACCTGAGAGCGATAGGAAGAGCGAGACCGAGTCTGTACCTGAGAGCAAGTGCCTGCAGAGACCAGAAGAGAGTGTCATTTCTCCCAGAGCTGGAGGTACAAGGTGTAGTTAGCTGCCATGTGGGTACTGGGAACTGAATTCTGGTCCTCTACAAGAGCACTATGTATTCTTAGCCACTAACCCATCTCTCAGACCCTCCCCTTCTATTCCTTGGCTGCCTCTGTCTCCCTCTGGTCCCAAGGCTTCTAGTTTTCCTGGAGAACAGCTGTATTCATAATTCCATTCAATGGTACTATCGAGGAACATCAATATCAAACAGTGACAGTGCCCCCAAATTTCAAAACAATTTTCAAAAATATAGGAAATGATTCCTCTCATGCCGATCTAGAAGGAGCTTGGCTGAAGGATCCTGAAGTGTAGTAGAAGGGACTGATAATACGCTTCATGCAGTTTAAAGGGAAGCTTAAAGACGTCATAGTTTAGGAATGTGAAGTGGATGTATAAACAGAGGGAAAATGGACGACTTGTCTACCATGAAAGCAGGGAGTCAATTGCATTGGAAGAAAATTACCTATCCATAGATGAGAGCTTATTTTACGTTGGCATTATTTAGCTACAACTTATCAAGTTATATGCCTCCTGGAGAATCAGTGTCAGGCAACTGGCTAGGGTGTGGTGTAGACAGTCTCTTCTGGAGGACAGTGTTTCCCCTACGTTTCTAAAGCGACTGGAGAGGAAGTCATACTTCAAAGGATATGCCAGAGAAGCAGAGCCAAATCCCACGGTACTGTTCACAGCAGCAATGATTCTTTATCCCACGTCCTTCCGTGTTAGAAGCTTACTGAGTTAGATGCTGGTCAGCTTTCTCATGGTTGCTAAAACCAGTTATTCCTGTTAGCATAGCTTACACACCAAGTCCGCACGGGTGCTGAGTGCTGTGCCTGCATCAGTGGGCGTGGCTTATGTAAGTGGTTCTTAAAATCATAATGGTTTGTTTCAAGGAGAAACCATACTGGAAGACCAGCTTCTTGTGTCCAGGGACCAACATGTGTTTCCAACAGGATGACTGGAAGGGCTGCCTCTGCCCTGTGCTTTTGGAGTTCATGGCTAAGCAATTACCTTCTCCCCTTTCCATTTCTGTGGTTCCAGGGAATCACCTGGATTCATAACAGTGGTCAGTGTAAATGTCTAATATAAAATAATTAGAAAGGCAAAGTGTAATGACACAGTCCTTCATCATAATAGACTTTGCAAAGAACTGCATTATGGTTTGAAAAAATGTAAGAAACCCAGTTCTATGCTCCTGATTTATATTTTCCACTGATTATATTTGGTGACAGAGTGAACACTATGTTTTATGAATACTGTTACTAAATTGACAGGTTGGCTCATAAATGGTATTTGTCCCATAATCTACAAAAATTCCGTGTCTCCCTTTAGTAAATGTATAGAGAAGCAAATCCTAGTTCTTCCTGCACAAAGTTGTTGAGTGTCTTGCTGGTGGGTGATTCTGTCACAGTAGAGATTATCTCTAATGAAAATGGCCCACCACTTTGGTATATGCTGCTTGCTTAACAGGTACGCTGTACTTTATTTTGCATTATTTCCTCCAGGCAGGGAGGGCATATAAGGATAATTTTATTATTTTTGATCTGAAATTCCATTTATTTATAAAACCCAACTCTAGCCTTGTCAGGATATACTGGAATAAGGATCATTCGATAAACTTCCAGCTGCTTTTGGTTTCATATGACTTGCTAAAACCCAACAGGTGCTTTTGTCTCAGGCTGTGATAAAATGCCAGGGCAGTGGCTCTCAACCTTCCCAATGTTGGGACCTTTTAATGCAGTTCCTCATCTTGTGGTGACCCCCAACCATAGAATTATTTTCATTGCTATTTCATAATTGTAATTTTGCTACTTCTATGAATTACAACGTAAACACCTGACATGTAGGGTATCTGATATGCGACCCCTAAAGGGGTTGTGACCTGGAGGTTGAGAGACATTGTGGTAGAGCCAGAGGTGTGGGAGGCGGAGGCGGAGGCGGAGGCGGAGGCGGAGGCGGAGGCGGAGG